>NC_048229.1:74004732-74005180 GCF_002007445.2 Ailuropoda melanoleuca
CTCTTGATTTATTTTTTAAGCCAACTTCTCTCTCAGTGATCTTGATCCCAGAAAATGACACCACCCTGTCATTCCTATTTCCTCTTCTTCCCTCCTGTCACCTGATTCATCCGTGAGTCCTGTTGAATTACATGCAAAGCCCCTCCCAAATCCATTCACCACTCCCTCCATATTCCCTACTGCCTAATGACAGACAGCAGTGTTCCCCAATAGCTGCCACAGCTACTTTGCTGATGCTCCTGCTTCTGGTCTTGCTCTCCTAAAGAAGCCAGAATGATCTTTTAAAAAATGAGTATCCAGGGGCACCTGGGTGGTGCAGTCGTTAAGCGTCTGCCTTCGGCTCAGGGTGTGATCCCAGCGTTCTGGGATCGAGCCCCACATCAGGCTCTTCTGCTGGGAGCCTGCTTCTTCCTCTCCCACTCCCCCTGCTTGTGTTCCCTCCCTCGCT
>NC_048229.1:74005314-74117494 GCF_002007445.2 Ailuropoda melanoleuca
AAAAAATCACCCTGACCACCTCCTCAGCATCTCCTTCTGCCTCTCTCCTCTCCAACCATGTGCTTGATTTATGTTCTTGAAATACACTAAGTTTACTCCTGCCTTGGGACTTTCGTACCCGTACTTCCCCTCTCCCAAAAAGCTCTTCTTTCACATCTTTGCATGGTGTCATCCTTGACATTCGATCTTGGCCAATGGTTATCTCCTCAGGATGCCTTCCCTGACCACCCTATCTGAAGATGCCCTGCCCCCACTGTCTATCAAAACACACGTGTACACCCAATGTGTGGGGATTTATTTGTTTGTATGAAAGCCCCAACAGACTGAAACTCCAGGGGAGTAGGGACCTTCTATGTTGTGGTCATGGCTACATTAGCTGTGCTCAGCACATGGCAGTTGCTCGATAATTACTTCTTAAATGAGTGAGTTGAGAGGGCATGTCAATCAAAATATTAAAATCAGCTGGGCTAATTCAACTACTGAAGTAATATCAAATTAAAACTGAATCCAAACAAAATTGCTGTTATTAATCCAGCAAGCTCCAGACTCTAATGGACTCCTCATCACCCCCACCACTCCACCCCTCATTCCATCACCCCAGTCAAGGCTTGCCTTGGGAGCAAGTGGCCATTTCTTTGCTAAACAAGCTAAGAAGGAACTAAATTGCTTATCAATAGTAGGTGGGGGTTTAGAGAGTAATAAACATATTCCTCTGTTTATACTCACACCTCTTCCTTCTCTTTCTATTGCCAAATGATAAGGGTTGTTAAGAGATTGTTGAACTGCTTTAACCATCTACAGTTGATGGGCAAAGCTTTTCTCTAATTAAGCAAATCCTAGAGATACAAGACAGCTGAGGGAAGATTCTCATTTTTAATGTTAGGCAGCCAGAATTGAGATAAGCATTTTCCTACCTTTTATGGTCTCTATGAAGAACCCGAGTGCACTCAACCAGCAGTATACCCTGCCCATATACACACACCAAGTTATTGAGCTTTCTAGGCATGAAAAATGAAAGTAGATCAGAGACTCGGGGTGCCTGGGTGGCTCAGTTGGTTAAGTGTCCGACTTTTGATTTCAGATCAGGCTNAGTAAAAAAATCACCCTGACCACCTCCTCAGCATCTCCTTCTGCCTCTCTCCTCTCCAACCACGCTTGATTTATGTTCTTGAAATACACTAAGTTTACTCCTGCCTTGGGACTTTCGTACCCGTACTTCCCCTCTCCCAAAAAGCTCTTCTTTCACATCTTTGCATGGTGTCATCCTTGACATTCGATCTTGGCCAATGGTTATCTCCTCAGGATGCCTTCCCTGACCACCCTATCTGAAGATGCCCTGCCCCCACTGTCTATCAAAACACACGTGTACACCCAATGTGTGGGGATTTATTTGTTTGTATGAAAGCCCCAACAGACTGAAACTCCAGGGGAGTAGGGACCTTCTATGTTGTGGTCATGGCTACATTAGCTGTGCTCAGCACATGGCAGTTGCTCGATAATTACTTCTTAAATGAGTGAGTTGAGAGGGCATGTCAATCAAAATATTAAAATCAGCTGGGCTAATTCAACTACTGAAGTAATATCAAATTAAAACTGAATCCAAACAAAATTGCTGTTATTAATCCAGCAAGCTCCAGACTCTAATGGACTCCTCATCACCCCCACCACTCCACCCCTCATTCCATCACCCCAGTCAAGGCTTGCCTTGGGAGCAAGTGGCCATTTCTTTGCTAAACAAGCTAAGAAGGAACTAAATTGCTTATCAATAGTAGGTGGGGGTTTAGAGAGTAATAAACATATTCCTCTGTTTATACTCACACCTCTTCCTTCTCTTTCTATTGCCAAATGATAAGGGTTGTTAAGAGATTATTGAACTGCTTTAACCATCTACAGTTGATGGGCAAAGCTTTTCTCTAATTAAGCAAATCCTAGAGATACAAGACAGCTGAGGGAAGATTCTCATTTTTAATGTTAGGCAGCCAGAATTGAGATAAGCATTTTCCTACCTTTTATGGTCTCTATGAAGAACCCGAGTGCACTCAACCAGCAGTATACCCTGCCCATATACACACACCAAGTTATTGAGCTTTCTAGGCATGAAAAATGAAAGTAGATCAGAGACTCGGGGTGCCTGGGTGGCTCAGTTGGTTAAGTGTCCGACTTTTGATTTCAGATCAGGCTTGTTCTCAGGGTCATGGGATCAAGCCCTTGTCGGGGTCCTTGCTCAGCGGGGGCGTCTACTGGTGATTCTCTCTTTCCTTATACCCCTCCCACTCATGCTCTCTCTCTCAAATAAGTAAATAAATCTCTCTCTCAAATAAGTAAATAAACATTTTTTTTTCTAGATCAGAGACTCAAAGCTTGATGAGGTAGAATGATCAAAAGGTGGTAATACTTTTACAGAATAGGAAACATGCAAGTTAAATAGCAATCGAGTAAATAAATCCTCATTTTCTTCACTGAATCAAAAGATCTCATACTAGTTTTCTTATTGGTAACTCACTGCCTATTAATTAAACAGTGTTTTAGATAAAGCAAATACGGCAGTGTTTTAATAATTGGGGTATCATTTGTTCAGGGACCGGAGAGATCTAGGTTCAAATCTCACTTAGCTTTGGGTAAATTACCCAAACTCCCTGATCTTCAATTTTCTCATTGAGTGAACAGGAATGGGAAACAACCAGCCCCAAATTTACAGGTTGCTAAAAGCATCCAAGTGAGATGTTACCAGGCACAAAGCACTCTGCCTTAAGAAAGTTCACAACAAATAATACTTCCTTTTCTTTTATCCCCATCTTTAATTGTTGAGCCCTGAATCCAGCCTTTATCAGCAATGGTGATCATTTAGTCTAATATTTTTTTCAGGTGTCAGGTTTACTTCAAGTGCTCCAGTTTCTTCATATTTTCTTGAGTTGTTGTTCTCCCTTAAAATAAAACGTCTTAACATAGCCCATCAAAGCTGGACAGTTTGGGTCCTACCAATCTCCATCATTTCCTTGTGCTCAAGGCTGCAAACTCAGCAACCTCCCCGATATTCCTTGAATACTTCGATGCTGCTCTAGTCTTTACATGTCTGGCTCCTTCTCATCCGCCAGGCTTCAGGTCACCAGCTCATAGGAGGACACTTAATGACTGTTCTATGGAAATACTCTCCTCTCACTCTCCCACGACCCTGTTTATTTCCAGCAGGACACCCTGGTACAATCTGAAACTATCCTCTGTCTTTTTGCCTGCTTGACATCTGTCTATTCACCAGGGTCTATGCTCCTCCAGTCAGAGATCCTACCTAGTTCCCAGCTACCTAATCTGAACAGGCCCCTGACAAGTGTTGAATGAATAAGCAAGTGAACAAATTTGTCGGTATAATGATTGTTTTGATTTGGATTTCCCCAAAATGACAAGATCAGGATGTGGGTGCAGGTGGTTTACTTGGGAGGTAGCCTCAGGAAAACCCAGGAAGGAAGTGGGAGAGTGAGACAGAAAAGGGAAAGAAACTGAGAAAAGGGAAAGAAACTGGGAAAAGGATGGATTTCCATGCTGTTACTACTATGAGCAACTGGGGCTCTCACTAGGAAACACTAGGCATAGAGTAGAATAGCCATGTGGCCATCCACACCCCACCCTGGGAAAACTATGTCTCCATCTCCCATCAATTCACATGAGCTGTTGACTGAGGGCTATTAATTCCTGAACATTTACAGCTTACTTTAAAACAGGCAGACTGGGCTATAGAGGCCAGTGAAAGAACTCAAAAAAAAAAAAAATTGGGGCGCCTGGGTGGCACAGCGGTTAAGCATCTGCCTTCGGCTCAGGGCATGATCCCGGCGATCTGGGATCGAGCCCCACATCAGGCTCCTCTGCTATGAGCCTGCTTCTTCCTCTCCCACTCCCCCTGCTTGTGCTCCCTCTCTCTCTCGCTGGCTGTCTCTGTCTCTTTCAAATAAATAAATAAAATCTTTAAAAAAAAATCATAGGGGCTGGCAGGGGGAAATTAGGCAGGGTGTGCCCCAAAGTGTCAAGTTCCAAGGACATATGTGATAGGGACCTTAACTGTTAAAACAAAATCCAGGGCACACTGTCCAGCATTGANCATAGGGGCTGGCAGGGGGAAATTAGGCAGGGTGTGCCCCAAAGTGTTAAGTTCCAAGGACATATGTGATAGGGACCTTAACTGTTAAAACAAAATCCAGGGCACACTGTCCAGCATTGAAAATTAGGGCTACTCCCTCAAGTCTATGAACCATGCCGCCAACACACACGATACCTGTATGATACGGGGGCATATACATGGCACAACCACAGCAGCTAACTTTTCTGCTTCCTTCCCAATGACATCTTGAACAAAGAATGACCAAATTCAATAAAGCCATCATGGTCACCACCAACAAGTGAGAGGCATAGGAATGCATGGTTAAATGCAGCTCCTAGAATATCCATTCAAACATATCGGGGCACTGCAACATGGGTCTAGAGACAGGCTCTGGCTTGGCTTCCTGATTCTGAAATAACCAGTATCATATCAACAAGGTTTGTGCTGCAAATTACTCTGTACAAAATGCTATTAAAAGTCAGTGATGAATGAAAATAGCCTTCAAAATTCCACGTCAACATTCAAACACTAGATTGAGTTTCTCCTCTCCACTTTCATTCAAATAATTATCTTCCCTGGATTAAATGATACTTTAATTTGATCGCATCCCATAGCCATCCATTTATTTTATTTGGACGAGGGAGAAAAGTATCTTAATTTCTCATAAGAGCTCTCGTGAAAACTGGAACTTCAGTGACATGGCAGTAATCAAAACTGAATTCTATACAAGAGGTAAATTATATTGCCTTCGAAATTAATTTGCAAATGGTCACAATACTAATAAAACGCAGGCAAGATTGTGATTTCCCTTTTGCAAAAGTCTAGGTCCTCAATAACTGGAAGCCAACCCACTGAGGAGCACAGTATCAGCTGCAGGTCACGTGCCAGAAAGTCTGCAGTTAGCCCCAGATGTGCAGTGCAAAGCATGGAGACTAAAGCATGATGTATTTGGAGGAAATGTGCCTCTGATTCTTGTCTTTGGCCTCCTTATGCTCTGCCCTGGAAGATACCAGGATCCAGCCCCAGAAATCAGAATGTAGACAGGACCTCCTCTAGGACACAGCTCTATTGCAAGCCCTCTAGCCCCTTCTTGAGGAAAGCCTTTCAGGTGGATAATTTCCCCAGTAAATTGCTTGGTTTTATTCTTAACACCTGCAGCTCAAATTTTCCACTGAGATCTACTTCAGCTGATGGCCAAGTCTCTTCTGAGACTGAGCAGCTTGAGGTAAGGATTTAGTGAGTGTGTACTAGTTTCCTATGGCTGCTGTAACAAATTACCCCCCACTTAGTGTTTTAAATCAACACAAATTTATCCATTTGCATTTGTGGAGGTCAGAGGAGAACTCATTTCTTTGTCTTTTTCACCTTTCGAGGCAGCCTGCATTCCCTGGATTGTGGGGCCCATCACTCCAACCTCTGCTTCTATCCTCCCATCTCTTTCTTTGACCTTCTTGCCTCCCTCTTGTAAGTACTTTGTCCTCAGGCCCATCTGGATAATCCAGAATCATCTTCTCATTTGAAGATCCTTAATCACATCTGCAAAGCCCCTTTTGCCACAGGTCACATGGTCACAGTTCTGGGAATTTGGATGAGGACATCTTTATTCTGCCCACCACAGTAGTAAACCCAGTGTTTTAACCACCTGGTCTAAAAAAGCGACATCCCGGTAATGTGGAAGTACAGTGAAATGGCAACCAAGTGAGGGAATTCAAAGCTTGTGCTTTGAGTGTGAAATCAGGCAGGCTTGGCCATGAATCCTGGCTCTTCTGGGTTAGCCAGACCAGCTTCTTGAACCTCTCTGAACCTTGGCTTCTTCACCTGTATAATACTAGTACCCACTTTGGGTAGTTTGGAGAAATTAGACAATGCCTGTTGAGAGTTCTGCCAGTGCCAGTTACACTAAGAGCTCAATAAGCTCTCACTATGAGACACAGAAGGAAACCAGGGGTCAGCAAATGTTTTCCATAAGGTGCCACACAGTACATATTTTCAGCTTTGAAGGCCATATGGCCTCTATCACCACTCTGCCCTTATAGCACAAAAAGCACCCATTAATGATACATAAATGAATAAGACTGTATTTCAATAAAACTTTACTAATGGACATTTCAAATTTGAACTTCAATTAGCTTTCGCATTTCATGAAATATTTTTCTTTCAATTTTCTCCCAACCACTTACAAATGTAAAACCATTCCTAGGTTGTGGCCATTCAAAAACAGATAGCAGCTGGATTTGGCCTATAGGTTGTTAAACCCTCAACAAGATGATCTCCAAATTCCCTTCCATCTAAAAGTCTACGATGTGGTTAACCAGAAAATAGTGTTGGGGGGAAGGACAGAGACAGTCAAACCCGAGTTCAAATCCAAATTGCACTTTGATAGCTGGTTACCTCCAGTAGCTGGTTTAACTTCTCAGAGTAGGTTTTCTCATCCAAATGAGAAAGACAAACCTCCACAAAAATTAGGAAGATTAAGGTAAGTAAGTCATACAATAGTGTCCAACTTGGCCTCTGTCACATAGTAGGTGCCCACTAAATACTAGTTTTAATCCACTTGAAGGAATGATGCTTCTTCATTGGAAGAATCTAGCTTTAAACTGATCTGCTTTTTAAAGGGCAGTTTCTAATAACAAGATGGAAATGCCAGAGAAGGCATTCTCCCCTCCTAATAGCATTCGGGCCCAGCGATTTACCCAAAGTCATGATGGATAAGGAATAGCAGTGACTCTAGATGATTCTGTACACTGCAGTCGCCTGGCCAACACCAAGCTTGATAGGGGGACGACACACATGCTGTCGAATTCTTCAGATGCTTCCCATCCAACTGGAGCTGAGGTTTAGAGAGAAGTCCTTGGGCTGAGTCCAAGGTTAACTGCATTTGAATTGAGGGTTAGGAATTTCTCAACTCAGTGAGAGTAAAAGCATGAGGAAGGCGAATGTGTTGTGCCTAGTGCATCCTCTTCAATTTCCCCCTCCCCACACAGACAAACCCTCTCCCGGCAACATCCACTGCAGCTAACGGAAGCACACAGTGATAAAACACCAGCTAAGCGCTTACATCATTTTACAATCAAACATCTCCAAATCTGTTTATCTGATCAGCCCCAAATTCTGTCAGAGCGTTGACATGTGCATTTCTAAATAATTTCAGGATGTCAACCTGAATAGACCCGCAGAATCGGAAAGTTAATTATCTTTGACAACTTTGCCAGCTAATTTCCTATTTATATGTACCAAACTGGGGGCCTCTTTCATCCCTTCTTGTCACAAAGGATTTATCAATCAAATCAAGGCCTAAAATTGTCTGCCAAGGCATTCCGGCTTCCCAAAGGGGCATTTATCTGTTTGAAATCTCACCGCCTATCCAATGACAGTGAAGTTGACATGAAACAGAAGAGGAGCTGCTTCTCTTCTGGGTGAGGCCCCGGCAGCAGAGAGCCCGCTGGCCAGTCCCTCCAGTGCAGCACCCCCACCCTCCCTTCCCCCTCTTGTCTTTATCTGGCTGCACTTGTCATGCCCCAGTTTCCAAAGCGACGCTAGCTTCGCCTCTGGATTTCAGCTGCTGCGCCCACCAAACACCAGAGCCCTGCCTGTCCCAGCCAGTGCGCTGATCGTCAGAAAGTTGCGCCTGGGAAAACCCAACAGGCCGGCGCTGACAGGCAGTTTGATGGTGGCAAACGGGGCTCCTGTTGTCACTCCTTCCCTCTGACAGGCAGTTATGTTTAACTTTAATGGCCATTTCCGCTGCCGAGTTCCCTGAAACAGGGCTGCTGCTTTACAAGCTTGCAGCAGGCTGTCACAGCTGGCCGTGGGGCGGGCGTGGGGTGCAGGAAGGCCTGCCTGTAATCCTGTTAGTGGTTCCTCATGTGAAAGTCCCGCTGCCCAGGAGGCAGCTGCAATCACGCCAGGATAATAAGGCTGGCCTGGACCCCACCGGGCTCCTGCCTTCCCCTTCCCCCTCCCCCAGCAGAGGCCCTGATGGGGAGAAGGTGTTTCCATCTTTCCTTCCTTTCTTTCTTTTCTTTCCTTCTCTTCCTTTCCTTCCTTCCTTCCTTTCTTCCTTCCTTTCTTCCTTCCTTCCTTCCTTTCATTCATTCATTCATTCATTCAATCCATCTTCACCTAACATGTTCTCTGAGCTGATCGCCATGTGCAGGGAGCCCTGCCTTTCAGGGACTTCCCATTTAATAGATAGCATTCATTTATTTCTTCTATTTAACAAATCAATGTCAAGTACCTTCTATGTGCAAGGTACTTTTCTAAGCACCAAGAAGGCAGCAGGGAAAAAAATTCAAAGGAAACAAAAAGACCTGTTCTCATGGAGCTTATATATGAATATAGGGGTCAGCAAACTACAGCTAGCAGGCAAAATCCACGCACCCCCATTTTTATAAATAAAGTTTTATTGGAACACAACCACATCCATCTCTTTGCATAGTGTCTCTAGTTCCTTTTGTGCTACAACAGCACAACCGAGTAGTTGTAACAGAGGTCATATGTCCCTCAAAGTCTAAAGTATTTACTGTCTGGCCCTTTACAGAAAACATCTACTGGCAAATAAAAGTTATTTAACACAAGAGACATGGAAGTAGAAATATAGAGAGTCCAGAGACAACCTATATGACAGCTTGTGAGATCTGTTTTGTTCACTGCTATTGATACAATGCCCAGAACAAAGCTTGACACAGAATACGTGCTCACTGAAAAGTTCTCATTGGCTGGATAAAGGGAAGAATAGATGGTCTGATGGGTAGAGAACTGGGCAGATGGAAAAGTTCTGGAAGGCTTGACGATGAGGTAATAAGCTGGATTTTGAAGACTAAAAAGTATTCACCATAAGAAGAGGAGGGAAGAAGGTTTTCTGGGAGAGGGAAATTCACTTGCAATACCTGCTATCCAGCCATAAGATAGGAAATTGAATTGAGAGAACAAAGAGCTGATGGAACACAGTAACTCAAGTAGTGGGTCAAAAAGAAGAGCATCAGAAGATTAGGGAGAAGTGATACCACGTGAAGACTTGTATTCATAATCTTATTTTTTTTAAAGATTTTTTATTTGTTTATTCAAGAGAGCGAGGGGGGGCTAGAAACAGAGGGAGAGGGACAAGCAAACTCTGTGCTGAGCACGGAGCCTGACACGGGGCTCAATCTCAGGACCCTGAGATAGTGACCTAAGCAAAAACCAGAAGTCTGACACTTAATCAACTGAGTCATCCAGGCATCCCTGTATTCACAATTTTATTGATAACAGACGTATGCCTTCAAGCCCAGACTAGTGGAGCCCCCTATCCTGGCTCCATATCTTAAGGATCCCATGCTTTGGAATACCTTCCTTGAAAGAGACCTTGGTTCCATTTCTCCCTTTTGGGGTATCCTCCGGCCCTTTATCCCATATGTGAAGTCAAACAGATGTCCCCAAAAGCTCCAAAATTCAAACCACGGGGTCATCCTAAGGCCTCATGGCCAGGTCCTAGTCCCTGGAGTATGGCCTACCAAGGTCATGCTGGGTGAGACAGAGGTATTCTTTGTGCAAGTGAACTACTTTCATTTCTCTGTTCATGGGCCCTTTGCCTGTCCTCCCCTATGCATCCCACTGGGTGGAAGGCAGATAACCATCAACATCAAAAGAGATCACATGCCAGGCAAAGGCATGATTTCTAAAGAAGACACTGCTGCAGGATGTGTTATTCTATGTTCTATGTGGACACAAAAAAAAATTCTGAATGGTAGATTTAACATGACCAGAAGAAAGTGAATCATCATTCTCATTTTCCTGCACATTCTTGGTAAGACTGCATTTGGGGTCACTATCAACAAAGCATGACCTCTGAGAGAATCAACAAAAGCTAGTAGTATTCAGAAGCAATGTGAAGGATGATTCAGCATTGTGAGTAATGATGGAACCAGTGCTAAATAAATGCTATTAGGACCTGAAAACAGAAAAAACATCTGTATTGCTTGAATATGAACAGGTTATGAAAAGCCATGGCATTATGAGCAATAACAGCATTGCCACCTTTTCTTCATGGTAGAAGATATGAAATTAGCCAGGAATGGCATACTAACAATAAAGAACACAAGGAAGTGTCCCCCAGACCTGAATTAATGGTACCTGGACTCTTCACATGCGCCAATTGGTCAATAAATAAATTTATGTTCTCTGCTCACTGTTCTGTATCTTCATCAGTAAATCATTATCCTTTGTATAGGCCCATAAATTTTGAATACATTTAATAATCAAATTGCTTCTATAGACAAGGGCCCCCAAAATATACCAAAGGTCCCACACATCCCGTAAGAGGTCCTGAAGGCACAATGTGTCCATTCCCATCTCAGAGAAATATTATGTTTAAAAAAGAAGAAGCCAACAATTACAGAGCCAAAGATGACTTGGAGGACTCCTACCCTTTATTCATTTCCCTTGAAGGACACCTTGCATGGCCCAGAAACTTGTCCTGAATCCCTTCTCTTTCCTCCCAGTTTTTCACCTCCCCTATTCTCCAGAAGCTTCCATTTAATAAAATGCCCCCCCCAGGGGCACCTGGGTGGCTCAGTCATTAAGCGTCTGCCTTCGTCCCAGGACGTGATACCAGTCCTGGGATCGAGCCCCACACTGGGCTCCTCTGCTGGGAGCCTGCTTCTTCCTCTCCCACTCCCCCTGCTTGTGTCCCCTCTCTCACTGGCTGTCTCTCTCTCTGTGTCAAATAAATAAANTTGTCTTTGGCCTCCTTATGCTCTGCCCTGGAAGATACCAGGATCCAGCCCCAGAAATCAGAATGTAGACAGGACCTCCTCTAGGACACAGCTCTATTGCAAGCCCTCTAGCCCCTTCTTGAGGAAAGCCTTTCAGGTGGATAATTTCCCCAGTAAATTGCTTGGTTTTATTCTTAACACCTGCAGCTCAAATTTTCCACTGAGATCTACTTCAGCTGATGGCCAAGTCTCTTCTGAGACTGAGCAGCTTGAGGTAAGGATTTAGTGAGTGTGTACTAGTTTCCTATGGCTGCTGTAACAAATTACCCCCCACTTAGTGTTTTAAATCAACACAAATTTATCCATTTGCATTTGTGGAGGTCAGAGGAGAACTCATTTCTTTGTCTTTTTCACCTTTCGAGGCAGCCTGCATTCCCTGGATTGTGGGGCCCATCACTCCAACCTCTGCTTCTATCCTCCCATCTCTTTCTTTGACCTTCTTGCCTCCCTCTTGTAAGTACTTTGTCCTCAGGCCCATCTGGATAATCCAGAATCATCTTCTCATTTGAAGATCCTTAATCACATCTGCAAAGCCCCTTTTGCCACAGGTCACATGGTCACAGTTCTGGGAATTTGGATGAGGACATCTTTATTCTGCCCACCACAGTAGTAAACCCAGTGTTTTAACCACCTGGTCTAAAAAAGCGACATCCCGGTAATGTGGAAGTACAGTGAAATGGCAACCAAGTGAGGGAATTCAAAGCTTGTGCTTTGAGTGTGAAATCAGGCAGGCTTGGCCATGAATCCTGGCTCTTCTGGGTTAGCCAGACCAGCTTCTTGAACCTCTCTGAACCTTGGCTTCTTCACCTGTATAATACTAGTACCCACTTTGGGTAGTTTGGAGAAATTAGACAATGCCTGTTGAGAGTTCTGCCAGTGCCAGTTACACTAAGAGCTCAATAAGCTCTCACTATGAGACACAGAAGGAAACCAGGGGTCAGCAAATGTTTTCCATAAGGTGCCACACAGTACATATTTTCAGCTTTGAAGGCCATATGGCCTCTATCACCACTCTGCCCTTATAGCACAAAAAGCACCCATTAATGATACATAAATGAATAAGACTGTATTTCAATAAAACTTTACTAATGGACATTTCAAATTTGAACTTCAATTAGCTTTCGCATTTCATGAAATATTTTTCTTTCAATTTTCTCCCAACCACTTACAAATGTAAAACCATTCCTAGGTTGTGGCCATTCAAAAACAGATAGCAGCTGGATTTGGCCTATAGGTTGTTAAACCCTCAACAAGATGATCTCCAAATTCCCTTCCATCTAAAAGTCTACGATGTGGTTAACCAGAAAATAGTGTTGGGGGGAAGGACAGAGACAGTCAAACCCGAGTTCAAATCCAAATTGCACTTTGATAGCTGGTTACCTCCAGTAGCTGGTTTAACTTCTCAGAGTAGGTTTTCTCATCCAAATGAGAAAGACAAACCTCCACAAAAATTAGGAAGATTAAGGTAAGTAAGTCATACAATAGTGTCCAACTTGGCCTCTGTCACATAGTAGGTGCCCACTAAATACTAGTTTTAATCCACTTGAAGGAATGATGCTTCTTCATTGGAAGAATCTAGCTTTAAACTGATCTGCTTTTTAAAGGGCAGTTTCTAATAACAAGATGGAAATGCCAGAGAAGGCATTCTCCCCTCCTAATAGCATTCGGGCCCAGCGATTTACCCAAAGTCATGATGGATAAGGAATAGCAGTGACTCTAGATGATTCTGTACACTGCAGTCGCCTGGCCAACACCAAGCTTGATAGGGGGACGACACACATGCTGTCGAATTCTTCAGATGCTTCCCATCCAACTGGAGCTGAGGTTTAGAGAGAAGTCCTTGGGCTGAGTCCAAGGTTAACTGCATTTGAATTGAGGGTTAGGAATTTCTCAACTCAGTGAGAGTAAAAGCATGAGGAAGGCGAATGTGTTGTGCCTAGTGCATCCTCTTCAATTTCCCCCTCCCCACACAGACAAACCCTCTCCCGGCAACATCCACTGCAGCTAACGGAAGCACACAGTGATAAAACACCAGCTAAGCGCTTACATCATTTTACAATCAAACATCTCCAAATCTGTTTATCTGATCAGCCCCAAATTCTGTCAGAGCGTTGACATGTGCATTTCTAAATAATTTCAGGATGTCAACCTGAATAGACCCGCAGAATCGGAAAGTTAATTATCTTTGACAACTTTGCCAGCTAATTTCCTATTTATATGTACCAAACTGGGGGCCTCTTTCATCCCTTCTTGTCACAAAGGATTTATCAATCAAATCAAGGCCTAAAATTGTCTGCCAAGGCATTCCGGCTTCCCAAAGGGGCATTTATCTGTTTGAAATCTCACCGCCTATCCAATGACAGTGAAGTTGACATGAAACAGAAGAGGAGCTGCTTCTCTTCTGGGTGAGGCCCCGGCAGCAGAGAGCCCGCTGGCCAGTCCCTCCAGTGCAGCACCCCCACCCTCCCTTCCCCCTCTTGTCTTTATCTGGCTGCACTTGTCATGCCCCAGTTTCCAAAGCGACGCTAGCTTCGCCTCTGGATTTCAGCTGCTGCGCCCACCAAACACCAGAGCCCTGCCTGTCCCAGCCAGTGCGCTGATCGTCAGAAAGTTGCGCCTGGGAAAACCCAACAGGCCGGCGCTGACAGGCAGTTTGATGGTGGCAAACGGGGCTTCTGTTGTCACTCCTTCCCTCTGACAGGCAGTTATGTTTAACTTTAATGGCCATTTCCGCTGCCGAGTTCCCTGAAACAGGGCTGCTGCTTTACAAGCTTGCAGCAGGCTGTCACAGCTGGCCGTGGGGCGGGCGTGGGGTGCAGGAAGGCCTGCCTGTAATCCTGTTAGTGGTTCCTCATGTGAAAGTCCCGCTGCCCAGGAGGCAGCTGCAATCACGCCAGGATAATAAGGCTGGCCTGGACCCCACCGGGCTCCTGCCTTCCCCTTCCCCCTCCCCCAGCAGAGGCCCTGATGGGGAGAAGGTGTTTCCATCTTTCCTTCCTTTCTTTCTTTTCTTTCCTTCTCTTCCTTTCCTTCCTTCCTTCCTTTCTTCCTTCCTTTCTTCCTTCCTTCCTTCCTTTCATTCATTCATTCATTCATTCAATCCATCTTCACCTAACATGTTCTCTGAGCTGATCGCCATGTGCAGGGAGCCCTGCCTTTCAGGGACTTCCCATTTAATAGATAGCATTCATTTATTTCTTCTATTTAACAAATCAATGTCAAGTACCTTCTATGTGCAAGGTACTTTTCTAAGCACCAAGAAGGCAGCAGGGAAAAAAATTCAAAGGAAACAAAAAGACCTGTTCTCATGGAGCTTATATATGAATATAGGGGTCAGCAAACTACAGCTAGCAGGCAAAATCCACGCACCCCCATTTTTATAAATAAAGTTTTATTGGAACACAACCACATCCATCTCTTTGCATAGTGTCTCTAGTTCCTTTTGTGCTACAACAGCACAACCGAGTAGTTGTAACAGAGGTCATATGTCCCTCAAAGTCTAAAGTATTTACTGTCTGGCCCTTTACAGAAAACATCTACTGGCAAATAAAAGTTATTTAACACAAGAGACATGGAAGTAGAAATATAGAGAGTCCAGAGACAACCTATATGACAGCTTGTGAGATCTGTTTTGTTCACTGCTATTGATACAATGCCCAGAACAAAGCTTGACACAGAATACGTGCTCACTGAAAAGTTCTCATTGGCTGGATAAAGGGAAGAATAGATGGTCTGATGGGTAGAGAACTGGGCAGATGGAAAAGTTCTGGAAGGCTTGACGATGAGGTAATAAGCTGGATTTTGAAGACTAAAAAGTATTCACCATAAGAAGAGGAGGGAAGAAGGTTTTCTGGGAGAGGGAAATTCACTTGCAATACCTGCTATCCAGCCATAAGATAGGAAATTGAATTGAGAGAACAAAGAGCTGATGGAACACAGTAACTCAAGTAGTGGGTCAAAAAGAAGAGCATCAGAAGATTAGGGAGAAGTGATACCACGTGAAGACTTGTATTCATAATCTTATTTTTTTTAAAGATTTTTTATTTGTTTATTCAAGAGAGCGAGGGGGGGCTAGAAACAGAGGGAGAGGGACAAGCAAACTCTGTGCTGAGCACGGAGCCTGACACGGGGCTCAATCTCAGGACCCTGAGATAGTGACCTAAGCAAAAACCAGAAGTCTGACACTTAATCAACTGAGTCATCCAGGCATCCCTGTATTCACAATTTTATTGATAACAGACGTATGCCTTCAAGCCCAGACTAGTGGAGCCCCCTATCCTGGCTCCATATCTTAAGGATCCCATGCTTTGGAATACCTTCCTTGAAAGAGACCTTGGTTCCATTTCTCCCTTTTGGGGTATCCTCCGGCCCTTTATCCCATATGTGAAGTCAAACAGATGTCCCCAAAAGCTCCAAAATTCAAACCACGGGGTCATCCTAAGGCCTCATGGCCAGGTCCTAGTCCCTGGAGTATGGCCTACCAAGGTCATGCTGGGTGAGACAGAGGTATTCTTTGTGCAAGTGAACTACTTTCATTTCTCTGTTCATGGGCCCTTTGCCTGTCCTCCCCTATGCATCCCACTGGGTGGAAGGCAGATAACCATCAACATCAAAAGAGATCACATGCCAGGCAAAGGCATGATTTCTAAAGAAGACACTGCTGCAGGATGTGTTATTCTATGTTCTATGTGGACACAAAAAAAAATTCTGAATGGTAGATTTAACATGACCAGAAGAAAGTGAATCATCATTCTCATTTTCCTGCACATTCTTGGTAAGACTGCATTTGGGGTCACTATCAACAAAGCATGACCTCTGAGAGAATCAACAAAAGCTAGTAGTATTCAGAAGCAATGTGAAGGATGATTCAGCATTGTGAGTAATGATGGAACCAGTGCTAAATAGATGCTATTAGGACCTGAAAACAGAAAAAACATCTGTATTGCTTGAATATGAACAGGTTATGAAAAGCCATGGCATTATGAGCAATAACAGCATTGCCACCTTTTCTTCATGGTAGAAGATATGAAATTAGCCAGGAATGGCATACTAACAATAAAGAACACAAGGAAGTGTCCCCCAGACCTGAATTAATGGTACCTGGACTCTTCACATGCGCCAATTGGTCAATAAATAAATTTATGTTCTCTGCTCACTGTTCTGTATCTTCATCAGTAAATCATTATCCTTTGTATAGGCCCATAAATTTTGAATACATTTAATAATCAAATTGCTTCTATAGACAAGGGCCCCCAAAATATACCAAAGGTCCCACACATCCCGTAAGAGGTCCTGAAGGCACAATGTGTCCATTCCCATCTCAGAGAAATATTATGTTTAAAAAAGAAGAAGCCAACAATTACAGAGCCAAAGATGACTTGGAGGACTCCTACCCTTTATTCATTTCCCTTGAAGGACACCTTGCATGGCCCAGAAACTTGTCCTGAATCCCTTCTCTTTCCTCCCAGTTTTTCACCTCCCCTATTCTCCAGAAGCTTCCATTTAATAAAATGCCCCCCCCAGGGGCACCTGGGTGGCTCAGTCATTAAGCGTCTGCCTTCGTCCCAGGACGTGATACCAGTCCTGGGATCGAGCCCCACACTGGGCTCCTCTGCTGGGAGCCTGCTTCTTCCTCTCCCACTCCCCCTGCTTGTGTCCCCTCTCTCACTGGCTGTCTCTCTCTCTGTGTCAAATAAATAAAATCTTTAAAAAAATGCCCCCCCCCAATCCACCATCCCCTCCCTGGCCTGATCAGTTTTTACTTTCTCTCCTCCTGGCCATGTTAGCTNTGCCCCCCCCCCAATCCACCATCCCCTCCCTGGCCTGATCAGTTTTTACTTTCTCTCCTCCTGGCCATGTTAGCTGTCCACTGAGCTCAGGGTGGCCTTCTCACCCAGGTCTTCCACCATCCAGTCACCTACACTCGACTCATTACCTGATTCTGCATTTCAGAATGCTAGAAATGGCCTGGAAGAGACAACCTCTCTCTACTTTCAACACAGCTTCCTTCTGCAGTGGACTTGGGGGAAAGGGTGCCTGTGAGCACGCTCATACTTATGATACCACCTTTGTCAGACTAAGTTTTTGGATTTTCCCCAAAAGGCAGAGGAGCAGACTAAGGATGAAAATACAGGCCATGGTGGTGGCCAGAACATGGCCTTCCAGTTGAAATAAAGATCTGAGTAGCTGGATAAAAATCATACAAGAGGCTATGTTAAGGAGATCTTGAAATTGCACAAGAGGCTGAATTTCCACCATCAAAGCTAAGGTTGTATGTGGCAAAAATGATGCCCCAAGATTTAGGCAGGGCATTATGCAGTTTGTTATTGGTTCCACCACGATTCATTGGTACCTAGGCTTCTGCATGTAAAAATGAATCTATGCAGTTAATATGGGTAAAATCTCTTGCCACAGGGCCTTCAAAGAGTGGATGGAGTGACACAAGCAAAACCCCTTCTCATACCCCCTCTTGTAGCCAATTCCATAAAAAGTACTTAATTTGTGTGTGTGTGTGTGAGAGAGAGAGAGAGAGAGAGAGAGAGAGAGAGAGAAAGAGAGAGAGATCTTGATAGTAATCCTGGAAAGAAAGTGCAAATCTCCAGAAAATAAGGAAATTAGTTTTTTGTATTTAGATATTTTTTTAAATGAATAGACTTTACTTTTCAGAGCACTCTTAGGTTTGCAGAAAAAGAGAGCAGAAAGTAGAGTGAGTTCCCATACATTCTCCCTCCCTTCCTCCCCCACACCAGTTTGCCCAGTATTAATATCGTAGTGTGGTTACATTTGTCACAATCAATGGACCGATGCAGATACACTCTCATTAACCAAAGTCTACTGTTCATATAAGGGCTCACTCTGTGTGTTGTACAATCTATGGGTTTTGAGATGCTTTGTTTTAGATTGCTTGTTTCCTATATCTTTCAGCACCTAAGGACTCATTAAAAGCTTAAGCCATGAAAACAGCCATATTTATAAACAATAACTGGACTCCTTATTTAATTATTGAAGAATATATAACTACAAAGGATGCATAACTGCAAAGGGTATATAACTGCAAGGATATATAACTCAAATCAACTCAGTCGAATTACACATATGTTATGGGGTGATTACTGTTTCAGGCACTGGGCTGGGCACTGAGAACAGAGTGGTGAAAAAGAGAGAAACAATATTTTCCCCCATAAAATCTAGAGTTTAATAGAAAAGATTAATATTCAGTAAGTAATTACAAGTAGGAGCCCCTTCCCAAGAGTATGCACAGAAGCTGCAATAATCTTCACAAAGAGGACAGAATGGTGGCTCTGACTTCATTGACTTTGCAGAAGCAGAGTCTTGGCTCTTCTGGTTCACTTTGGGGCCATCTCTTGATGGGGTCAACTGGCAATTACCAGGGGACTTTGTCTAAGCTAGCAGCTGGCTTACATCTCCACTACTAGTTCCCCAGGTCCCAAGTGTCCCAGAGTCACAGACCAGGAGGCCCCATGCACATCCTCCACAACTCGGCCCATGGCTCCCAGAACTGCCTCCTATCACATCCCCCTCTTTGTGGGAGTGAAAATTTTGCTGCCTTGCCTCTCTGGCACCCTTTGTCTGGCAATGCTGAGTTGGTCAGTTCATGACAGGTTTATTTCAGGGGTGAATTTCCTGAGCTTTGAGGACTAGCTGAAGTATCAGGAGCATTCTGAGACCGTTTGCCTTGTGTCTTGGCTTCCTGAGGCTGCTGGAACAAAGGACCACAAACTGGGTGCCTCAAGACAACAGAAATTTATTCTCAGTCTGGAGGCTACAAGTCTGATATCAAGATCCAGCAAGACCACATTCCTTCTAAAGCTTCTAGGAGAGAATCTGTCCCATGCTGGCCGTCCTCGGCATTCCTCGGCCTATAGACACATCACCCCAATCTCTGCCCGCATCTCTCTGTGTGACTTCATGTCCCTCTGTCCAAATGTCCTCTTTCCACAAAGACACTAGTCATTGGATTTAGGGTCCATCTTAACCCAGTGTGACCTCATCTTAACTTGATCACATCTACCAAGACCGTTTTCCAAATAAGGCCGCATTCACCGGTATTGGGGGCTAAGGATTTGAATGTAACTTTTAGGGGAACATGATTCAAACCACAACATTTTGAATTACCAAAGTTGGTTCAGAATTGATGTCCCCCAGAATGAAGCTAAGTGGAAGAAAAGCTGAGGCCAGGAGAAGAAACAGACTCACATGTCAGATGAGTACTCCTGCCTTCAGAAATTTAATAAACATTGCCCATCACATGTTCATTCTAAAACATATTTTCTAAGTGTCTACAGTGCCCATACTGTTCTAGGCACTAGAGATAGAACAGTGGGATAGAAGCACCCTACATGGAAGCTCTTATTCCAGTAAAAGGTGACCAGAAATAAAATAAAGAAAGAAGAGAAAGATGACACTGCAGTGAGCACAGAGTGAAGGAGAGTGCCCCAGTGAAGTGAGTGAGGCCATTCTTGGAAGGTAGCCCTTGCTGGGACACCAGAGATCGTGAATGAAGAAAGGAGAACAAAGCAAAGAAGGGTTTCTCTGGCATGGAAATGGCTGGCCTGTGGCCAGGTACAGAGATGAAGATTCAGTGGAGAGTGGTTAAAATGCAGGAGAGAGAGGGCATTGCTGCTGGCTGGAGGCCCCCGGGGGGAGGTGGGGGAGATGGCTGGTGCTGAGGGAGACTGGAACAGGGGGGAGAGAATGGTGCACAGGAACACTGGTGGACATAGCAGAGGGTAGGAAAACACACCTCAGTCCTCTGTGTTCCCAGCTTCTCTACAAAATACAAGCCAGCTCACTGTCTTCCAGCTGGGGATGCAGGGTCTGGGGATCATGAAGTTCTACAACTGTCACAAGTGGAAATGAAAATGGGACTTTACGGGGGGGGCAAGGTTGGGGGACAGAGCCAGCCCAGAGGAGGCATCAACGGAATATGGAATGCCTTACAGAACCCTGGTTTCTTGTCAAGAAGGCAGGCTCTGGGGCTAGCCTTCAGTCATCCCAACCTGGATCCAACACTCTGGGCTCCAGCACCCTGGGCAAGTCACTCAAATGCTCTGGGCTTCAGTTTCCTACTACTGGCTGTGGTGAGGATCAAGTGACTGACTCCACGGAAAGTACTTAGAATAGTGTCCGATACAGAGTAAGGCTTACTAAATGTCCCTGATAACAGAGGGTCCTGTCCCCCCGTTAGGTGGGCCACTCCTACAAATTCTGAGTGTCTAGTACATACCAGGCACTATTCCAGCTGTTGATAAAATATGACACAGTCCATGCCCTCCAAAACACCACAGTCAACTTGGAGAGACTGGCATATGCCAGTCAGCTCAGAGACAGAACCTCTGGGCATTTCTGGGGTGAAGGGAACACGAAAGATACTCACTAATGAAAGGCCTCATGTCCATCCCCGGAAAGGCTCTCAGCCTCACTTTTAGCTAGACTAGCTAGAAAAAGAGAAATCCCTTCCAGGAAGCAAAAGGCACCTGGACCATCTTCTGTTGTTGCCACATCCTATTCCAGACCTGAATGCACTGAGCTCTATGCCACCATGCTATCAGGACCCACCGTGGCCACCCCCATCACTGCCTCTGCCCATCCAGGGGTCATATCTGAAGGCTGCAGGCATCAGGCAAATGCCCCCCATGACAGATGCTGGGATTGAGGTAACAAGCCATCTGGATGCTCTAAGGAAGACACCTTCTGACAATGTCTGCAAAACAAAGCCTCCTCCTGCACTGATCTGTGGGGGTGCCTGGTGTGGAGGGACACTGCTGTGACACCTGCCTGACTCCGCATGGTCCTATCAACTTCTTCCGCTCTGGAAGATTCTCTCCCAGACCTACCATTCTCTAAGATGAACATATATGGCACTGACTGTGTTTTATAGGAGTTACCTGATACAAATGCACAGGGCACTGAACACTTACCTGAAGCTTCTACTTCCCAGAAATGTGGTGGGGGGCACTGGGTGTATCAAGTCTGGCACAAGCATCTCTACCACTTACCAACACTGTGAACTGGTGAACTAGTGCTAATTCTCAGCTTGCCTACCTGTAAGATACAGAGAACACTCCCCATCTCTCTTGGAGAAACTAAAGGACACAGTGAGAAAATGCTTCTGGGAAGACTTTGTCAACGTAGCAGCTTTTGTCAAAAGCAATTGGGAAACTCTAAAGTGTTGGACAAGTCTGGGAAAACCAAGAGCTCAGCAGAGGGTCAGCTGCCTAAAATCCCTTCTAGAACAAGGCAGAAAATTCATGCATTCATGAAGAATGCTAGAACTTGCAAATGGAAAGACCCTTAGAGATAATGGGATGAAATTCTCTTATTTTAGAGGTAAAGAAAACCAGCTCCAAGAGGTGAAGTGACAGCACCAAGGCCATACCACAGGACAAAGACTCTAACCCCAGTCGTTGGCCTCCGGGTCACAGCCCTTCCCCACTCCATGGCACAGCCAGATCCTGCCAATTAGGAGGAAGCCCTTGCTGTTGCCAGTCGGTTGAAAAAACTCCAGGGTCTGCCACAGTGGGAGTCATACACAGGAACTAGAAGTTTAGATCCTGAGTCACCTACTCTTACTTGGAGACCTAAGTTCTTAGCTGGGCTCTGCAGACTTTCTCCGTGACTCTGCTTCCTCTTACTGACAAACTCCCTGTACTTGTGCCACTCACCTTCTCCTCTTCACAAATACCCCAGTGTGACCAAGTGGGAGCCTTGTAGCAACTCCAAATGGTCTCATTAGATGAGGACTTCCCACTCTGCCCAGAAGACATCACAATTCTTTGTGGTGGAGGAGGCTGTCCTAGGCTCTGTGGGATGTTCAGCAAAAGGCCTGGCCTCCACCCACCAGATGCCAGTAGCATCTCCTTTCCAGGTTTGATGACCAACAGTGTGTCTAAGTTGCCCCTTGTTAAAAGCTGCTATTAGGTTGCAGGTCAGAGCACAAGATAAAGGGCTCTTCCAAGCAAAGTCACCTTTTCTGGAGCCCATTCTGCCCAGACTTTCCCTCCTCAGGACAGGGGCCCAGACACAAGGTCTGACCATGATAGCATCTTGGCCACAGCCCAGCTTCTGTTCTTTAAACTCTCACCCACTATTGCCTTCCAGAGTTGACCGTCCTGGGTTCAAACAAAAAATAAACTAGCCTGGATGGTGCTCTTCTTTATAAAAGCATCATTTCTGTCTGCAATATATACAATGGATTTCTTTTTTTTCTTCTGAGTCACCAAAAGAAGTTAATCAAAGTGCAGAATATTTTCTGGTATCGTCTCCGAACAATTTTAAAGCCATTATTCTATTTTTGAACATTCTTCAGTGAAAAAAAAAACTGATTGTTTTTAAGACAGGAGTACGGGGGATGAGAAAAGTATATCAAATAATACTAAACAATGATTAGAAATGTTCCTAATTATTACTGTCATTAGCATCATTTTTATTTTTTTAGCTTTATCAAAAATGACACAATTCTCAAAAGCAAAAACTGCATCTAATGAGATATAACCAGGATACGGACGTCTTCCTAGGATTTCATTTCTTGCTGTCAATCCAGTCCAAACTCCAAGATACCACTGAATGAAGGATTCTCAACTCAACACTGAAGAGTGAATCAAGATTTCCATTAAAAAGAGAAAAAAACCTCATGTTCCCCGGCTTTTATTCGGTTGTATACCTATAAGAAGCAGCTGCAACTTTGCATACAAGTGATTTCTTTTTACATAAATAAAATGTTTTTGCCATTTTTAGTCACTGAAGCATTAAAAAAATAAATAAAGTGGAAGCAGTTGAAAGGGCCTGCTTTAAAAAATAACTTTGTTGGCTTACTGAATGGTTAGTTCTTGGTTTTTTTTTTAAAGTTTGTCGTACATCCTATTCCCAATTGAATTTACACTTACCCCCATAGACCTCTATGCCTTTTAATTGCTCCTCTGATTTTTTCCCCAGTTTTATTGAGAAATGCTGCTTCTGATTTTTGATGCAAAGATTCCTTCTCCTCAAGATGTACCAGTGCCTGAGATAAATGATTTTCAGGGATTTTGAAAGTACTTTTAAACATGGCATTAAGAAATCTAAACGTGAAGACTAGGAACATCAAAGGCAAATGTGTCAGCAAGTAGCCTGACTTAGAAAGAGATTTGTCAGTCCACAGATTAGCCAAACCGAACAAAAACACAGGAAGAAGCACCATCTTCTGACTCACTCTCAGGCTGGGCTCAGTATTCCATATATGGACTGTTGAGTTGGTTTAAGAAGGGCCACCAAAGAAATTCTGTCATTGGGTGTCCACATGCTCCCCAGGCTAGCATCATTTTCTCCCCCCCTCCACCCTCTCTCATTCACCCAGAGGCAGCGCAGGTCAGGATTCTACTTACTAAGTTAAAAAGCCTTGAATGGATAAGCTCAGAACACCTTTAATTTTACTGTTGATATAATCCAATCTATATACTCACAGAAAGTTTGCCCTTTGTAACTGCCTCAGGTGTTCACATTTTTAATTGGAAGAAGCAACAAGGAACGATCATCTCAAATTTAGTAAGTTAAAGCAATTTGTTCACCCATTTTCTATTCCTCATGATTCTGTGGCTTGACTGGTAGGTCTTCTAAGCTGGGCCAGATAGCGCAGGATGGATGATCAAGAGGGGCCTCACTCACACATCCGACAGTTGGCTCAGTGTCAGATGGGGGGAACATGGGGATGACTTGGCCACATACCCTGTCATCCAGTAGCTAGACCGGCTGTCTCACACCGTGGTGGCTGCAAGTCTCCAGAGAACACCAAGAAAGTATGCCACAATGTATAAGCATTTCCCAATCTTCTGCTTGCTTTCTGTTTGCTATTGCCCCACTAATCAAAGCAAAACTCAAGACCAGCTCAGAGTCGGTACAGGGGATCATTACCAAAGGGTGTGCTAGAAGGGAATCATTAGTGGTCATTATTAATTTATCACATTTTATTCACTAAACAAATATGGTTGATCTTCATTACTTAGAGTCCTTTTTTTTTAAGGTTTTATTTATTTGAGAAAAGGAGACACCATGAGAGAAAGAATGAGCATGAGCAGGGGGGAAGGGCAGAGGGAGAGGAAGAAGCAGAACCTCCCCCCCCCGAGAGGGGAGCCTGATGTGGGGCTCAACCCCAGTACTCCAGGATCATGACCTGAGCCGAAGGCAGATGCTTAACTGAATCTAGGCGCCCCCCCCCAGATTCCATATTTATAAATTCACCTACTCACTAAATTAATTTGTAACCCCCAAATCAAAATTCACAGCACTTTTGTGGTCATTCACAGAACTGAAAAAATTGAGTCACTTGATACACATGTTCCCAGCTGAAGCCTGGGAGGGCTAAAACCAGACTAAATCCTCTTGTTTCAGAACAAGGGTCCTTCGTATAGTCTACAAAAAGTGCCACTTTTTCACATTCTTGTGATTTTGTGTGTGTGTTGGTGATTTTGTTGTTTAAAATGGCTCCAAAGCATAGCACTGTCTAGTGGTCTTGAGCACAACAAGGTTGTGATGTGCCTTATGGAGAAAATGCTGGTGTTAGATAAGCTCCATTTATTTCAGAGAGAGCACACTCACACCTGTGTGTGCAGGGGGTGGAGGGGCATAGGGAGAGGAAGGGACAGTCTCAAGCAGACTCCGTGCTGAGCAGAGAGCCCAGTGAGGGGCTTGATCTCATGACCCTGAGATCACAACCTGAGCCAAAACCAAGAGTCAGACACTTAACTGACTGTGCTACTCAGGCACCCCTAAATAAGGTGTTTTCAAACAGAAACACACATAAAACAAGATTATGTTGATCAGCTGATGAAAATATGTGACCAGAGGCTGGAAGGAACCTAACCCTGTATTTATTCCAGGAACAGTGGTTCAGTAATGGCTAATTCAGTGTTCCCTGTAATGTTCTATAACAGAACTACTGTGGATAATGAGAATCAACTGTGTTTAATGAGCACCTTTTTGGTGCTAAACACTAGCCTAGAGTTGGATATTTAATGAGCACCATGCTTTCAAGGAGCTGAAAGTCTAGCCATACATTAATCAAGGACATTAATGAATATACAGTTTTAGGTACATCAGGGAAGGTACCATAAAGTGTGAGCCAAGACATAAAGGATGAGTAGGAATGCTGTAGCTCTGGTCCCCAGGAAAGAAACTGACGTGCACATCAGCAGGGAGTCTGCTGGGAAGCACTCTCGGAAACAATATGTATAAGGGGGTGAGGGGCGCTGCATCAGGAAGAGGGAAAAGTAGCAAAACAAAGCTCAGCCAAGCCCACCCATAGAAAGCTCGGGAGCTGGGAAGACTTATCAGAAATGTCCCCCGTTGAGGCAAGAGGCCTGGACTTCGTACCCCTACATCAACCACTTTGGTGGAGGCAGCCCCCTTCAGTAGAGGATAACATGTGGGGAAAGACTCAGCTGTCAGCCAATGACAATCCTGGTAGTTGAGGGGGTGAATGCTTACATGGGAATGGTGAGCAATGTACCCCATCCCCCATATCCCTAAAAGGAGCTAGAGACCAAGGAGAAAGGGAGCCATACCAAACAGTGGGAATGCATGTGTAAAGGCCCCATGGTAGGGGAGAGCATGGATCAACATGTGACAATGTAGAGCAGGGTCCTGTAGGGCTGGGGCACAGAAAGCAAGTACAGATGTGGAATGAGATGAAGCTGAAGAGCAGGCCAGGATGAGATCATGTGAGGCCTCGTGGGCCATGGGAAGTTTCGGTCCTCATTCTAAAAGCAAAGACACGGAGGTTTTTAAGCAAAGGAAGCAATCTGCCAAAGTGAAGAGAAAAGAACTGAGCAGAAGGGGGAGAGGTGAGGCCAAGACTAGTTGGTGTGCAACAAGATGGTAGGTGAGAGCTCACCTCTCAGGGGATGGTGAGAGCTGACGGGGTCCAGAAAAGTTTAGGAGGTGAGGTTATAGGCCCTCACGCTGGTGCAGCTATGAGGGGTACAGCGTAGAGGGTATCATGGATGTGCTGCTCGGTCCCTGCTTTGCCTGAATGAACAAACAGAGGCACCAGTGCTGGGACTGAGAACACCAAAGGCATGAGAACCAATCACCCTGTATTGGAAGGTCAGTGGGGACACTTAAGTGATGGCCAGATCTCTGTGTCTGGCACTCCAGTGTGGGATGAAGATTTCAACTCAGGAGCCATGGCACATTACTGAGTCCCTGTGAGGATGAGACTGTCCAGGATACATAGAGGAGGAGAAGACATAAAATTAAGTCTCAGGAATGTCCCCCATTCAAAGGCCAGGTGGCAGGAGACAGAGGCAATAAAGGACCTCAAAGAGCAGCTAGGGTAGTGGAAAGAAATTGGGGAAGGCAAGGTCACAGATCCCAAAGGAAGACACTGTTTCAAAGAGACATGGTCCAGGGTCAAGTGCTGCTGAGGGTCCAGTAGAATGAAAACTGAAAATTTTCACTGGATTAAGGAGACAAGAGAGCTGAGGTCTCAGATGTTAGAAACAATTAATGAAGCAGATTTTTTCCATTTGGGGAAAGACAACCCTGGGTTATCACATTGTCAGACAATGCATTCCCTCTCTTTTGTGTTTTCCTCATGGAAAGAGAAGTTACAGGAATTCTTAGCACTTAAGAAGTAATTGTGTATGCCTTCAAGTGAAGTAAAAATTGTGTATGTCTTTGATGGGCTTGGGAACGGTCAGGTCTCTCTTGCTAGAAAGATCAAAAGCTTGGAGAGAAATCAAGTGCATGAAAATTAAGCAAAAGTGAGATACTTTCTCAAACCTAAATTTTAGAAATTGTAACATCAAATCCTATTGAGTTTTCAGCCAGCCCTATAGTCATTAATTCATTCACTGGAAATGGACACAACCATGTTGGACAGCACTATGACAACATGGAAAAAGATTCAGGAAAACAGGCCTATTTCTTAAGGTAATGATCCAGCTTCCATGAATTTCACCCAAGGATATAATTCAGCAGAAATAGAAGGAAATAAAATAATTTGTGTGCAGATACTTAATGCAGATTTCCTCTAAACATTAATCTTCGGAAACAATAGAAGTATTCAGTATTTGAGGTCAATTTTAATAAATATCTGTAAAGCAACAGGATAGAATACTAAAGGATCATTAAAATGAGTTTATAGAACCACAGAGGAAAATGTTGAAGTGCAAATAAAACACAAAAGAGTCAGTTTTGTGTTACCTCTGTAAATTACATAGAAATGTGAAGATAAACAAAAATTAAATCATGATGAGTTAGTGGGGTCACAGATTTCCAATTTTTAAAGTCATTAATACGTTTGTGTTGCTTATTTATTTAAAATATGCAGGAGTAATATCTGAGAAAGAAGCACCAAAGGAAGAAAAATGACTTCTGAGAGGGCTTTGATGTAAAACTGAACACACAACTGTGCTCAGAATAAGATTGTCTTTACTCCACACTGAAGTATTCAAGATGATTTAAAAGGGAAAGTCTTACTTCACTGTTAACTTCAGCCCCCACTGATAGAAGGAAAAACAAACTCTCTGATTGGCTAAGTCTTTGGTGACTTTGAAACTTTGTTCCATCTTTCGCATCATCTCTGCAAAAGGAATCATTTGGGGTTAGTAGAGAATCCTACATAATTAAGAGATAGAGACTACTTCTCAGGTAATTATACCTGGAGGGATCTGAAGGTTCCATTTATGAGACCAATAAGAAAGGTTACAACTTATCTGATAGTCCTACTCCCTAGCTAAGACCAAGTGCTAGGCTGGAAGAATTTAACAGCATCCCAAGTACTCAGCCACACTGCCCTGTGGCCAAGAGATACATGGGTCCAAACCAGTACCTAAGTGGCTTCTTTGCCCTCTGATCGCTAGTCCCTACTGAAGAAGCAAAAGTTCGTTGCAGATGCCTCCCTAGCCAAGAGGGTCTGGCTCTCCTATCCACTGGAACTGGGGACAGAACTGGCATTCACTGGAGTGGAGATTGAGTGCTTGGATTCCCAGCAGCCACAAGGCACTCGTCCACTAAAATTAAAATGTCTCCCTTCTTCCTTACCTCACTGAATCATAAGGCTCATTCTAGCTGCTGTAGCTGTCTTCTTGAGAAACAGGTGATCATTAAGTCCTGGCACAGACACTCCATCTTAGCTCTGGGTGTCTAGAAAAGAATAGCACCTTTTCTGTTCAAGGAAGGAAAGGTTTTGCTGTTGGTCATGAAATAAGAGGAGGAAAGACACACCATGAAGTGATAAGTAGGGGCCACTTCTGATTGCTGATCTCTGCTCCCAGTCACAGCAAATATTCATTACATTTAATATAGTGCTTGCAATGGACAACATCCACAGGGGAGACAGAAAGAAAACATTCACCAGACACTGAAACGATGTCATTAATACTCCCTGCCTCTTGCAGAGAGATGATCTGGAGGTGTTTTTCTGATACACAAGACTCTGCATTTACAACACAAATGACCAAATGCCCTCAGAGAATTCTTACTTTTGAGGATCAAGCAAGTACTGCAAGAATCCAGCAGAACGTTCTTTGAGAAGACCAGGGCGTCCAACTATCACTTTCAGAGCATCTTGAAATTTTCTGCTTCCCAAACCATTAAGCCACACCCCTTCCCCAACCAAGAACCTATTTCCCAACAGTGGGCAGCAATATCAGCATCTTAAATCATGGCGGCAGACCAGCCAAGAGAAGTAGAGTTTGTCTGCCAAAGTGTAGGTCTTGTTAAATAAATCCTTCCTTGACAACAGAGAAAGGCCTGGCTCAGAAAATGGCTCCTTAAACATTTTAATTTAATTCAACAAGGATTTATTGGGCACCTGCTATCAGGAGCCAAACTCTGGGAGTTGAAACTTTCAAAGAGAGAGAGAGATGGATTCTCACACATTTGTCTGGGGAAGAGGTGGCAGATTCTGAACCCTCCAAAAAAACAAGTTAGCACAATCCAGGCTTTCTCTTGATGGCTTACTTCTCTACCCTACCCTGTTCCTAAAACTTGTCCCTTTTCACTTATGGGCACAGATTTTGGTCTCCCATCAGCTCTACCCCTTGCAGATGAGTTTGACCTTCATTGTTTATGTCTCCAGTGTCTCACCTTACCTAGAACCCAGTCCACCCCTTCTCCCTGGCCCCCTGCCTTATTCACCCCCTCACAGACTTCTGATTCTCTAATACTCCACTCATTTTCTAATTTGAGTATCTACCCTACCTCAGACAGTTCACAGCAGCCCTGACTCTCCACACCCATAAGATCACACCCATACTATGGGCAGTGCAGGGCTGTGGGCCTATGGAGGCTGCCCAGGCAAGAAAGGCCCAGCTCATGCATTCTAGGAGCTTGTGGTCTATCCAGCTTATGCTTATGGATAGCATAAGGCAGGAAGAGTTGAGCCAAGGCCCAAGCATAGTGTTGGTCCAGGGCATGAGTTCTACCATCCCAGTACCTGGCTTTGATTCTTGGCTCCGTTATTGGGTGTGTGACCTTGAGTACATTGCTCATCCCTCAGACCTTCATATACCTCATCTGTGAAACAGGACATGAATCATATCTGAGTCAGAGGGTTTTCATAAAGGTACAATGAGATAAGTATCTAAAGTGTTTACTATCCAGGCATCTCACAAAAACAGAGTTAGCTATCTCTGTGAAACTTAATAATAGAATCCCCTTGCCCAAGCCACCTACAAATATTCTATAATCTCAGAAAATCCGTGGCATTTAGCACAGCTCTCCCTTCTACAATCAGTTCTGCTATCTTATATACAAAGTCCATCTGTGTCACTCCTCACAGCCCATGATTAGATGTGTCTAATAACTCAGAATTCAGAGGCTATTAGAGATTTTACTTCTAGTCCTAGCTGAGTAGAGTAACTCTTATCAAAAAGATTCTTCCTGCAGATAACAACTGAAAATGCCAAACAAAATATTTAAAACTGCCCGCAGGCACTGGAGAATGACCCAGTGCACACAGAGTCTGGAGGGACATTAGAACCTGGAAGATGGCACTGCAGAGAGTCTGCATGACAAGACATAGGCTGAAGGGAAATGGTAGCAGATGGAAATCTGGATGTTCATGAAGAAATGGAGAGTTTCTTATGTGGCATATCTGGGAATCAACAAAAGGCTTTTCTACTCTTATTTCCTTTACAGTATACATTATTAGTTAAAGCAGGGGTCAGCAAGCCTTTTCTGGACAAAGTTGGAAGATATTTTAAGCTTTGTAGCCCATAGCGTCTCTGTCACAACTACTTGTAGCCACAGACAATATGTAAACAGTTGAGCACGACTGTGTTCCAATAAAACTATATTTACAAAAGCAGGTGATAGGTCAGTTTTGGCCAGCAGGCCACAGTCTGCCAACTCCAAGTTTAAAATTATATTTTCAGGTTTATAACATATGTAGATAGAATACATATGTACAAGTATAACATAGGTGGAAGCAATGGACCCACACAGTTGGAGGTTTTCTACGTTCTATTTAAAGTGGCACAATATTGACTCTTGGTAGACTGAGCATGGTTAAGAATATATATTCAAGTACCTAGAGAAACTACTAAAAACAGGCTTACTAAAAAGCTGATAAATTCATATGAAATTCTAATACATATTCTAATTTAACACAAAAAGAAAGCTGAAAAGGAAGGAATGGAGGAACAAAAATAAAATAAAAGAGGGAACAAACAAAAAAAATGGTAAATCAGGTGAAATCCAATCACATCAATAATTACACTAAATACTGATGGAATAAACATTCTAATTCAAAAGGCAGAAATTGTCAGAATGGAGGGGAAAAAAACAGGACCCAACCATATGTTGTCTGCAAGAGATGTGTCTTAAGTATAAACACACAGATACACTGAAAGTAAGCTAGATGCAAAAAAGTAGGGTAGGCAGTTACAAAACTCTTCAGCTATACTAATATCTGGCAAAGTAGACATGGAGACAAAAACGTGTTTCCAGAGATGGAGCTGAGAAGAGAGCCAGTCCTTCAGGTGGGGAGGAGAAGGCCATTGAGAAACACACTCTGTATAAAATGCTTAGACGAGAACTGCCATAGGCAGCTGTCCTTTGCTTCCCAGTTCCATCCTCTTCAGACGAGAAGAGAGCGAAATATATATTCTAATACATATTCTTGTTGAGAGCTGTGGAATATAAAGGCTCTGAATTCCCTGATTTTAGGAAGCCTGAGGAGAGCCCGGGAGGTGGGAACCAGGGGTCTGCAAAGAGGCTGCTAAGGGTGAGTGGGCCAGGCCAGACTTGGTGTCACAGGACAGGATCAAGGCAGAGGAGGGTGCCACCCCCAAGCAATAACCGAGTCTGCAGCTGGCAGCAAAGCAGTCAGTGCAGTGTTTTCAGAAATGTCTTTATGCATTTGGCCTCCTCCATGCAGCCTGGCACATCATAGCTGACAAAGGCCACAGGATGGACAAGCTGCCAGGAAAGACAGGGAAGCAAATTCACTCAAAAAGTCTTTTCTGCTTATTTGGGGATTTGTTTCCAGACACATGGCAGTGTCAAGGAGAACCATCATCTGATCTGGAGGGAGTGGGACAGAAATAGGGAATAATAATGATACAGGAGAATAAAGGGGGTCACACTCACAGAACAAGCAATCCTTGAATTTGAATGGGCAAAGCAGCAGCCTTCGTGCTTCATGATGGAGAATGAAATGAAAAACATGAAGCCAGAAGCCCTAGGCAAATGGCCCTGAGCAAGCACCCATTTACGCCCTGGACTTTGATTCTATAGTCTCAGCTGAGTCTCAGACGGCACTTCATCAAGATCATGAGACACAGGGGTGCCTGGTCCCCCAGATTCCTATGATGGGGGTGGAGAGGAGAGGGCATGAAAGGAAGGAGAGAAGAATATGGACTGTGAAATGTTTGTAGGCAGGGAAATCCCAAAGCTCATTCATTTATTCATGGAGTAGACACATACTCGTGGAGTGTTTTCTCTGTACCAAGCAGAGGATAAGGAACATGCTGGGCACTCTGGGGTATTACTTCCTTTGTCTTCTTTGAAAACAGAACCCTCTCCTTTTGGGACGTAGAGCGACTATTAGCGAAAACATTGGGTTATGTAGGATGCTCCCCTTCTCTTAAACTTTAGACCAGAGTAGACTCCTTATGAAGCAAGAGGCTTGCAGTTCCTAAAATGAGCCCTTCCCCAAGAAAGAGCAATCCTGCCCCATCCGCCTCTCAACACCTGATGCTACCCCTTTAACATGTCCCATCACCTAGCTCCATCAGGGCTTTTCCTCTATGCTTTCAAAAAGAAGACAACAACAAACAACAACATTACCCATTATGCCATCACCTGGCATCACACAATGTGCTCAATCCTGCATGCACGTTGGTGAATTTAATCCTCACTGCATCCTGATGAGACACTTGCCACGGTGGCCGCATTTACCAGATGAAACGAACAACACTCAGAGAGGGCAAACGGCTGGCAAAGTGGGAATAAAGCCAGCTCCAAATGCAGATACACCACTCTACAGGGACAAAACCAAACTACCAGGAGTGTCCATTGCCTGTAATAGGTTCAAGAATGGTCTGCACACATCTCTGCCAAGGTTTTTTATCTTAAAAGTGAAGAAAGCCTTTCTTGGAGATTTGATGACAAACCCTAAACCTCAGTAGGTTGGAGAACATTTCAAGAAAGGGGACTCCCCAGTATACAAGGAAATGGAGAATTTTGCCTCACAAATACAAATTAAACTTGCCTCTCTGTCTCAGCTTGCTTCCCTATAAAATGGGGTGATAAAAATCCCCATGTCCTGTGTTGATGAGGCGATTCAATGAGATGACCCTGTGAAAGTCCACCGTACATACGAGGCACCCTCAGCACTTCTCTTTACGGAGACCCAGGCCAACGGGGGCAAGAAATCATTCACTACATAGAATTATTCATTGCACAGCATTTGTTGTAACCAAATCAATAAGCTAGTGATCCCGATGGTCTGCCTCCCACGAAGAACCTCCCTGTGCCTGTTTCCTTCTGTTGTGTGATTTCAGCTAAAGATATAAAAGGATATAAAAAGACATGGCCAGCTGTGCTTAGTGGAGGGTCCCAGCAAAAGAAGTCACTAGCCATTGTCTCAGAAAAGTGGCCTACCAGCCAAAAAGGTTAGGGAAATAAATGTTCCATGTAGCCTGGGTGCCTCTGTTGATGGTTGCAGTTGATGGGGTGATGTGGAAGGGATGATCTCCCTGTTGGTACCTTTAAAACTTCCTGAAGGCCCATCTGAGCACCCCAAAGATCTTGATCCTCATTACCATCACCACGTTATCTGTCAAACGCTGACAATGGTCAGGCACTGGGCTAAATACTTTACTTGCATGACCCTACAGAGGCCTCACTTCAGCCCTGTGAAGTCCAAACTGCTAATGGGAAAACTGAGTCAGGGCTTCAATGTACTGTTCAAGGTCATCTACTTGGAAGTGACAAAGTCTGGACTGGCAAATACGCTGGTTGGGCTCCAGAGCCCGTGCTCTGAATACCTATTCTCTCCCCTCCCGCTGGGCTTGGGTTTCAGGTGTTGAGGTGGCCCTTTGTCAGCACTGACCAACTCATCCCCCAACCTCTCGCCCTGGCTGGGACCATCCACTTTCAGGAGGGGCCAGAGAGAACCCAGGGACCATTGGAAAGAACAACCCCCTTACCCGAAGGCTTCAAGTTTTTTCTCCCCATCACGATATTCATAATTGCGGGGAGTGTGTGTGTGTGTGTGTGTGTGTGTGTGCGTGCGATTTGAGTTTGAACAGAGGTAAATTTTAAAAAGTTAGAATTCACAGTAATATCCTCCAGAAGTGGGTCACCTTAAGGTGGGTAGCCAAACCAGCTCCCTGCAAAGCACTGTCATCACCTTTTGCAGATCAGCAACAGAGCCTGCACATGTTCCTCCAATCTGTTCCAGTCTCTGTGTTTTTAAATAAACTCTCTAAGTCAGGCCTTTTATGCCCTTCCTCTCCCAAATGCTTCCTGTTCACGAGCTCACAGGTGTTTGGCAGCTTCTACTCATTTTCATTTGTCTTGCCTCTGCCAACGGCAGTGCTGAAAATTATCATTGCACCGGCTCCCATTAGGGCTGTTTACCATGTACTAGGCACCAAGCTAAGGGCTTTACATGGACTGCCTCATTTATATCTCCCACCGCTGCATAAGTTAAGCGTTATTCCTCTCATTTTAAAGATTAAAAAACTAGCTCAGAGAAGCTGAATAACTTGCCCAAAACCACAGAGCTATTGAAATGGCAAAGTTGGAACTCTGAACCTTTAACTGTCCAAATGCAAAACCCATATCCCCTCCCTCTGCAAACAGAAGACTTAAGGATATGTGACTATCTCTTCTTGTGTGAAGATACGAGAACCTCAAAGAACCAGACTTCACCTACCCCCTTAACACAGGAGTCCAACTAGTTAAACACCTCCAATTTTTCTCTGGAAAGAAATAATCCTAATACGAAGGCTCTTCAATTACCCTGTGCAATTAAGTCCTGAGTGATTGTTTGAACAATTAACCGAAATAATTATAAATGTATCTCTGTTACTACAATTGCATATTAACAAAGGCTCAGGGCCAATTAATCATTACTCCATCAATATCTAATTTGCATAAACCTATTCTCTTTAAAGAGTCCATGTTTGGGGTGACAGGGCTCCCTCATCGATTATGGAAATATCCCCATCAAACTTCCCAGAGGCCGTCAAAAGGAATAAAAGGGGTTGTCTGTTGTGGGCTGCTTAGCACCCCTGCCCAGCCCTCCCAGGGACAGGCAAGGATAGAGAATAAAAGGGAAGATATGCAGTGAATGTGTGGTTCTCCACGAGAAGAGAAGACTGACAGGGCTCAGGTCACAGGGGTGATAGGAAGAGAGGGGCATCTGGCCGAGGACAGGGGCAAACTAGCATCTAAGCTTTGGAGTCATTCAAATTCATTCATTCCACTCATCCACTCATTCATCCAACGGATACATCCACAAATCCTCTCTGTTGTGCGATAGGTACTGGAGAGACAATAGTGAACGACTCTCCCTGTCCTCACTGAAGCAGGTAGACAATCAACTAGATGTCATAGGGTGGGTATTCCAGAAGCAGAGAGTGAGACGGAGTTTGATATGCAGGTGTTTATTAGAGTTTGACACCTGTAAAAGGAGGGGAAGGAGCAGGCCTGGGCAGAGGGAGAGGGTGGACCGGGTGGTAGATCCGGGAGGGCCTTGGTTCACAGAGTATGGCACTTGGGGGCAGCAATCACTTGATGGGGTTGTCCTAAACCAGGGTGAGATGGCAGGCTCCTTACCTCCCCACCTTGCTCAGTCACTGGATAGGTGCTGCCCCAGCCAACACAGCTCCCTGCAGCTGAGGGCAAGCCTGGAGCAGCCTACCATGTGCCATCTAGACTTCTTGCTGCTGGGCATCCAGTCCTTCCTTGAAGGGGAGCTAGGCAGTGCAGCTCCACATCCACCATGCTGCAAATTGGTACAGAGGATAATAACATACCGAGGTAAGGGAAGAACGGATGTCATGGTAATACGAAGAAGAGGTCCCTAGCACTGTCCCAAGGAGGAGGTAATGTGGAAACTGACATATGAAAAATCAGCAGACCTTATTCAGGCAAAGAAGACAAGGGAACAGTGTTGCAGGTAGAAGGATGTGCTGAAGCTTAGGGGACAAAGGGTCGTTCAAGAAAAAAAAAAAAGATTGGGCTACAGCCAGCATGTAGGTGATTACTTAGTACAGACTGTGGGATTATTACTGGAGCCTCTCTTCTCTTTCTTTATGATCAGGTTTCTGCTCAGATGGGTTCCTCCATTTCTCCAGAGGAAGGCAAGGTAGGCATCATCACCAAGAAGACGTGTGTGAGGCAGGGCTCAGGTGCATTTAGCAACCTGTTTTCTGGACATGAGAGCAAGTTGCACTGCTCAGTTGTTTATATCTAACTTTAAACGGATAACACATGAAAAATAGATCTGTCTATATATTTTTATATTTGTAAACTGATGTAAGTATCGAAAAAGCTACAGAACACCATACCATCAAATGTTCACATTGGTTCCCTAATGTGTAGAGGCTGGAGAAGGGTGGGGAGTGATCATCAATGTTTTAAATTTTTTTACCTGTTAAAACAAGCATTTTTATAAATTTTTTTATACCTTAGAATTTAAATTTTGCACATTTTCAAAAACAAACCATTGGAATTTTGTTTTTTTAGTGTTTTACTTTGCTATGCATCAATGGCTTTGTCTTCAGAAATCTGGAGCCTAACATTTCATTCAGCAAGCAGCCACCAAGCTCTCCTGGGTGCTGCAAAGAGATGGGGGAGACAAGCTCCTGATCTCAAAGAGTCTAACAGTCTTCCTGAAGGGACAGAATATTACATGATAAAAGCTGAATTACTGATATTAGTCAGAAAATACTTAAGTTTAAAAGGAGTTACAGATAACAGAAGAAAGTGATCAATGCAGAAAAAGCAGGTGACCAAAAATTTACAAGCCACATTTTCCCTTCTTATCAGTTGCCAAATGGCAGTGCATGCCTGCCTTTGTTATATGTGTGAAGAGAAGGAGGAATGGGAAAGAAAATCACCCCAATGAATCCAGTAAACGCTACAAGGTGGCCACACAGGGACAGCAATCCCTGCCCCTACAAGGAGACCTACTACCATAGCAAGGCCTCATCTTAAACAGTCCCGACATCTCAAACACAAGGATAAAAATAGAAGCCCCAGAAGGATTTAGTGAAAATAAAGTGAAAGGTGAGAGCCCCAGAGGCAACCCTGAATTTGCTCGAGAGGCAAAGTGAAGTGCAAGCTGATGGACCCCAAGGTCAAGGGCAGGAAGCTTTATTGGAGGCAAGAGCTTAGGAAGGGGGCAGCTTGACCTGGCCCCAGGGTGGACAGGAGGATATGAGAACAGGAAGACAATAATGATTATAACAAGGATCAGGCTTCACTCAGTTTTACAGATACTTTGAGAAAATCTCAGTCTTGCAAAACAAGCAAACCTGTCTGACTCAGGAAAGGCAGAGGGAATGTTTTGCACAAAATACAACTCCAGGTCTATCACCAAGAAATACCTTCAAGTGATTCCTTACGCTCACAGCCCAGCCACAGATGCAGTAAGGACAGTCTTCAAAAAGCCTGGTTCCACACAAATACTTCTGAATAAGCATTATGGGAGGCCTACTGTATACACAGCTTCAGTACTATTCAACTCAATTGTACTACTATTCCATACCAGGAACATAAAGACACACAAGAATTTCTGTCATTGAAAAATTTATGAACTAGTTGGCAAAGACCATAATCTAAACCAATGACTCTTGAACCTGGTTGTTCATGTGAAATAGCTGGGCATCAATTCCAGGGCCCCATCCCCAGGTCCCCAAACTTATTGATTCTGAATCTCTGGGGGGAGGAGACATCATTTAAGAGAAAGTTCTCCAGGTGGTGTTATTGATTGGCTGGTTTTAGGATAAAATGTGGTATTTTTCCAGACAGAACATCTTCCATTTTTCTAGCAGAACACTTTTGGTTTTTAATACTCAAACTTCAAGAACGCAATTATTTCTCAATATTATTCTACCAGTGTTTAAGAAAGAAAAAATATATTTACATCCCCAATACTCTGTGAAATATATATTTTTAAAAACAATGTACAAATAAAGAATTGAGTGACCTTCCAAATAAAATCAGTAGAATGTCAGAATGACATGTAGATATTTTAAAGAGCTAGTGGAGGGCCAACAAATAGGACGTGTGTCTCAGACCTGGCTGACACTAAACACATCGCAGCTCACTGCAGACAAAACAACTGATTGATAACATCTCTATTATTGGTTGGTGAGCAAATGAAAAATTTTAAGCATTTTACACTCTGATAGCTTATTACATATATAAGTGTTTTGCTGAGTCTTAGTTATGATTTAATAAATGTGTTAAGGGTTTGGGGTTGATATGTAATGCATGTAGCTTTTCCCATTGAAACATCACAGGATACAGGTCCCCGGTGAAAATGTTCAAGCAGGGTGTCTAAGGTTTGGGTATGGATTATGGATGTTAAATGGAAGGTGATTCTTTTTTTTTTTTAATATTTTTTAATTCTATTATGTTAGTCACCATACAGTACATCCCTAGTTTTTGATGTAAAGTTCAATGATTCATTACTTGTGTATAACACCCAGTGCACCATGCAATACGTGCCCTCCTTAACACCCAACACGATCGGTAAGAGAAGAAAGGGAAGAAGAAAGTGGGGGGGGGTAAACAGAAGGGGGAATGAACCATGAGAGACTATGGACTCTGGGAAAAAAACTGAGGGCTTCAGAGGGGAGGGCGGTGGGGGAATGGGATAGGCTGGTGATGGGTATTATGGAAGGTGATTCTAACTCAAATCCAGGGTGGGGCTCACAGCCATTAGGAGCCACATGCAGCACAGGGAGAGGTAAATTCATTGTGGTCACCTGAGAAGCCACCACAGGGCCCATGTCAACAGCGCTAGGCCTTGAGATAAGGAGGTGTTTTTGAGGCTGAGAAAGGGAAATTAGGAAGAAGACACAATTTTGGGATGAGGGAGAATACCGCGAGAAGGCTAAGGGTTTTGAAAAGACTTGGTGGTATCCAGGGAACCGGCCTCTATCTGGAGCTTCAAGGGTGTGTGGAGGACTGGGGTGGGAGCGGTGTGCCATGAACCCATCCACGCACTCACACAGGCATAGAGCTCAGGGCTGATAAGCACCTACTACAGGCCAGGCACAGAAGATAGAGAAGGGAGGAAAAGTAACTGGCAAAAAAGCCAAAATAATCATGATTTCATCCCTAAAATAATTTATGTCCAGTGGAAGAGAAAGACATTAAACAAACACATGTGTATTTAATTACAGTGAAGATCCAGACTACAAATACATGCCTTGAAGGATGTGGTAGGCAGAGCGACCCAAACCGGTGGAGGTAGGGGAGAGTCACAGGTGAGTTCTGTGACAATTAATTTTCAAGCTGGAATCTGAGGGATGGGTCCCAGCTTTTTTTTTTTTAATAGGATATGGAAACAGAGCAATTTATGAATTATGATTTGGGTGGGCATAAAATAGGGAATACCTCCTATTTATCCATTTTGGTAGATTTTAGAGCCCCGAAGTTAAGAATGGATTGTCAAGGAGTACAAGGATGTGCTTAAGACAGGGTAAGGAGTGGGTGAGAGGCATGGAAGGCGGCTGTTAATGCAAAGCCAGACACACAGAGTGGCAGTTCCTACAACGGTTGTGACTCAGCCTACTTGGATTAGTGCTCTCTGGCCATCGCCAGCAAAGTCCTTCAGCAGCAAGGGGTCTGAATTCGGGGATGGGCAACGTGGAACACTATATACTGGTGATGAATTTTCTCTCCAGAAATAATGAGGATCCCACTTTAGAAAGCAGCTCAGAGTAGTGCGGTCTGTTCCACCTCCTGGAAAACACGAAACCTCCTGGTTTCGATTTGACCTTGGCAATCAGAAACACACCAAATAGGTGGCACCTGCACACTTTGGTGCCTCAAAAAATCCATTTTAGACTCTGCCAAGTCTATAAAGATGGTGGGACTGCCTTGTTCGTTCAAGCATTTATTCCACAGCTATTTTCTGAATTCTCCCATGTGCAACTCTTCTGGGAAAGGATGGCAGGAAAGATACAGGAGGAAGCAGCTACCCCAAGTGAAAAAGGTCTGAGGCTGCAGACAGCACAGCAAGCAGGAGAGATCTACAGAAGGCCCTTGTAGCTCAAGGGCAGACAGCCAAGGAGAATGAGCCTTGAGGAGCCGGGCGGGGGAATGAAAAGGGGCAGGCCTGGTAGACCATCCCACAAAAGATTATACTGAAAGGTTTTCAGCAGCANAAAGGCCCTTGTAGCTCAAGGGCAGACAGCCAAGGAGAATGAGCCTTGAGGAGCCGCGGGGGAATGAAAAGGGGCAGGCCTGGTAGACCATCCCACAAAAGATTATACTGAAAGGTTTTCAGCAGCAACAGGCTCAGTGAGCTTTGTTTCCAAAAGATCATTCTAGCTGCACCATGCACAGATCACAAGTAGACTGAGTAGTTGTGGTATAGCCAGTGAGTCAAGAGACAAATTTACCCATCACACTACGAGAGGACTGAGTTTATACCAAGGCAGAGCTACTCCAATAGAGCCTCGCTTCGGCCAGCAGCAACACCCGACACCTGGGAGCTTTGGAAATGGAGATTCCAGGGCCTGGCCTATACCTACTGAACCAGAATTGTTGGGAGTGGGGCCCAGGAATCTGCATTTTAATTGGATCTCCAGGTGATTTTTCTATACTCTCAAGTTTGGGAAGCACGGGATCAGGGTAGCAGTGACAGGGAGAGACAAGGAAAATATATTTTGAAAAGTAAATGAATGGATCAATAGGGAATGGTGAATACATTTTGATAAATCCACATTATAGAACAGTATGGAACAATTCTTCTGAATTAGATGATGCATACACATGAAGAAAAGCACTTTTGATGTACTATTAAATAAAAAAGCAAAGCGCTGAGTAAAGACTATAATACCCATTAAATAAGTACAGATATACATGGTTATAATTTATATATTTGTATGTTTATATAAGAATAGAAAAAACTAGAGAATACCATACATCAAATGTTAACATCAATTCCTTAGTGAATAGAGACCAAAAAGGGTATAGAGTGATTACATTTTATTTGCTTGTTAAAACAAGCACTTTCATAAATGCTTTTACAACTTAAAGAGAAAAGGAAGTCTTACAATCACACCAGCATGTAAAGCACTCCCTGAGAATTCTAATGCCACTAGTGTAGCATCTGCATGCAAACCTGGGTGAGGGACCCTGGCACAGAGCCCCGGGGACCTAACCCATCCCTCATCACCATCCACACTCCATTTCTCAAGGTCTTCATGTGTATGTTTCCTGGGCTTGAAGAGATGATCACCAAACTAAGCTCATTTATTCGCTCAGGGCCTCTATTCTCATTAAACGTAGAATCAGGATATCAGAACTGACCCTGAGGCCCCCTTTTTGGGGTTCACTGAACAGGAGGATATCTAGGGTCCTTCTCAGCTGACCAAACGTCCGGTCGCAATGCTGTGACTTTTCTTAGAACTTTCCATGAGGAGCACGGCCACTGGCAACAGCGGAGACGGACCATTTCTGGACTCTATGCTCTGTGCTCACTGGGGCATGACCAATATGACAAAGGCCCACAGAGGCCCTTAGCTGTCCCTGAAGCATCACTGTCAGGGGGTGGGGTGGGGGTTGAGTACAAGCAGCATTCTCGGCTCAAAAGAGCCAACTATGCTGATTCAAAAAAAAAAAAAAAACATTTTCAAAAACGCCTGTGGGTAAATTTGAGCTGCCCACAGCTCCCCAGGGGCACCTCGAACTTGCTGTCGAGCCATTTCTGTGGATTTCAGTCAAATTCTAATTTTAGTGTTCATTAAACATGGGTAATTCCCCAGCCGGTCCCTGCCTCACCTCATACACAGAGTGCGTTGGCAATATAGGTCACCAAGGCTTCGAAAACACTCCCACATCAAAGACAAACCTTTCCGAGTATTAACTTTATAAATAATGATGAACTTGAAAAGTTTTCCAAACCTGCAGGGTGGGTGTAAAGAGAGCTGGCATCCTCCTTGTGAACATTTGCATGAGCATGGCTTGTTAAGGGGATGACCGTTCATAAGGTTTTGTGTTTGGGGAAGTTGTATGGGATGGAGGTGTGTCTGCATCTATACCTCCATTTGGACAGACACTTATTGAGACCAACAATGCAGGGACACAATTAGATCACGGAATATTGGGAAAACACACTCCAACATGTATGCATGTACACGCACACACACATCCATCATGCACAGGACATGCCTAAAGAAAAGACTACTTACACAACATGTTAGGTCTTCCCATTGTTATAAAGTAAAGGCCAAATTCCTTATGAGAGCTGTATCAGTTAATACCTTTTAAGCTGAAAGTAACAACAATAAAACAGAGTGGCTTAGATCCTAAGGATATTTAATACCTTAGAAAACATCCCAAGGAGTTGGCTCCAATCCTCAGGCCCACAGCCTCATGATCACAAGGTGGCTTCTTGAGATCACAAGTGCCATATATCACTTCTCACACAAGAGTACCCATTTGATTGACAAGTCTTAATCCTATGATCAACTGTCACATTAGGCAATATTCAGAAATGTTTTCTCCCTTGTTAGTACCTTTGCATATACTGTTCACTACACCTGAATAGTCTTTTTCCTCTGCATAGATAAACCCCATCCATTCCAGGACACAGTGCAGGGTCAGCTCCTAAGATATTACCCTGCAATAGGCTACCTGTCTCTCCCACATTTTTTGCTACTATCAAAGCATTTCTCCATCTTGGATGTAATTGCCCATTTATCTATGTTCTCCCCAGGGGACTGTGAGCACAATGAGGCAGGAACTATGGCAGTAAGCTGTCTCTGGTTTCCCTGTGCTTTGCACAGGGCCTGGCTTGTCCATATCTACTGACGGAATGAAGAAGAAGCAACAGAGAATTGTCTAGTACCATTCTGATCTCAGAAAATCAACTCACTCTCTGTACAGGGCACTTACTGGGCAACTGAAGGGATGTGCCTTTACCAAGGCACCATCCCGAAAAGCTGATCCTGCAGAACTTATTCTAGTTACCTTGTCTGCAGTGCTACAGAATGACCCCCAGAGATTAGCACACCCCTTACACCCAGACAATAATGATGGGACTTAAGAGGAGCTGTTAAAAGAACATGGGTATTTTTACCTTAAACTCTGGGACTGTGGCAGGGGGCAAGTGGCAATCAAGGTGGATACAGCAAGAGGTTTAAGCTCTTTTTCCACTGGCATCCCCTTGTCAGTTTCCAAAAAAGGGCCTGGTTGTGCTGCTGGGAGCAGGACACATTTGTGGCTGGTGGCAGGCCCAGGGTGGCTGACTCAGAGCCTGGGGGCTCTGAACAAAACAGGAGGAGCAAGAGAGGGAGGTACTTCTCACTCCTCACTCCTGGTCTCCAGATGCTTCCAGAGCCATGGCCAGGCAAAGAGACAGATTCTGGCCCTCTGCTGGCGCACAGGGCTGGTGTGAGAGAAGGCAGAAGGCCTTGGGGTGTAAGAGATGTGGCTTCTAACCTGGAGCAGAGGTGAGCAAGTGGGAGGACACCACAGAATGATTGAATCTCTCATTCCCCAGGAGGCAGCAGGAGAACTAAACCAAACTGTCTGGGTTTTAATCCTAGCTTTGCCACTCACTAGCTCCTGGGCTCTGGGAAATGAAACTGCCTGTGCCTCAGCTTTTCCATCACCCCAACTGGGATAATAATAGTCACTGCCATGTAGGATTATTATGAACACCAAATGAATAAATACCTTCATGCACAGGACATGCCTTCAAAGTGCTTCAAACATGCCTGGCACACAGTACATGCTAGATAAATAAAATATAACGTGAAGTGAGAGAGCCCCAGAGAGAAGATAAACACAGATGTCCAGTTTACCCAGCCTTTGGGTATTAGGCTCTGTCCACACAGCACAAGGTGAAGGGGTGAGCTGAAGCCACTCCTAGTAAACTTGGTTAATTAAACCAGGCAAGGGATGCTAAAAGGAACTGCAAGCAGGTCAAGTTAGTATCTAATCCTCATTACCTTTCCCATATTCAACAGCCATTCAAAACAAATCAATCTAGATTTTTTTACATGAGCTGGATATCCAAGTATTTGCTATTTGAATTTTATTTAATGGGCAAGGTAGAAAGGAATCTGAATTCTAGTGTAAAAGAGTCATAGGATCAAGGCTATGAGCTCAACCAAACCTGAGACCCATCAGTGGGGAGGCTCCAGATACAGAGTCCCGAGGCCTCCTGGATATCTGCACATGTTCAGGGCTAAACTCGGGAGAGAAGACACATCTCCAGATGAGATATGTGGAAATAGAGGAAAGGATGTGGTCTTTCCCTCAACATATAAAATTAAACCATTATCATCTTGATCTTTTGATCAGCATCTGTTGCTAATACAAAAAACACATTTCACCTTGGGGCTTGGTCCAGAATTCAAGTGCGCATTGCTCCAATATTCTTCTACCCCGTGTATTCCACCAGTCCTGGAGTTAATACTGTTTATGGGCTGCTGGTTTCCTTTGATTATTTTATTGACATTCAGTGCTTATGAATCAGCAGACTGCAGGTACCTCTGGAGCCAGGAGAGCTGCCAGCAGCTGCTGACCCGCTTCCCCTCCTCTGCTGAGGGGACACAGATCCCAGCCCAGAGCACCTGGGGCAAGCCCACAGGTGCCTTGGTGAAGAGGCGCAGAGGCCAGCTGTTCCTGGGAAGAACCTGAGGAACGTGGGGGTGTAGAGGAGAAGCACCTGTCCAGCCACAGCTGTCCTAATCCTCTGTCCATACATAATGCTGCTCCAGCTGCTACCTGTGCCCGCTCGGAACTACCCTGCACTCCTCTGCCCCACTCCCATGGCTGTGCACATACTGTTCCCACCACCTAAGGCAGCCATATCCCATCTCTCCCTAGAAAACGGTCTTAAGACTCTGCTCCAGTTCCATCTTGATTTCTTCTGAGCTCTCCCTCTCTACTCATGGAGAATCTAAGCCTGTCTCTATTCTAACCCACGGTCAAAGCTTTCTAATTTTCCATGCTATTGCTCCCAGCTCTGAGGTCTGTCCTGGCAGGAGCCTGCCCTTACCCCTGCCTGTCCTTCCTACTAGTGTTCCTTGCATGAAAAAATGAATAAGCAATTTCTAAATGCCTAAAGCACATACAGGGGTGTGCAAATCACTTAATATTACAAAGTGTATCAGTTTCCTATGGCTAGTGTAACAAATTACTACAAACTTAATGACTTAAAATGACATAAATGTATTGAGTTAACAGTTCTAGAGGTTGGAAGTCTGAAATTACAGGGCTATAATCAAAGTAGCAGCAGACCTGCACTCCTTTGGGAGGTTCCCTGGGGAGAAGGGTTTTCTTCCCTTTTCTGGCTTCTAGAAGCCCCAGCATTCCTTGGCTCAGGGTCCCTTCCATCATTGCAAAGCCAGCAACACAGCTGCTTCAAACCTCTCTCCCTCTCATGGTCTCCCTGCCCTGGCAAATAACCACACTTGCTTCCCCATCAGATCTTCTCTGACTCTGACCCTCTTGCCCCATCCCTTACAATGACCCTTCGGATTCAATTAGGCCTATGAAGATAATTCAGGCTATCTCTCCATCTAAAATACTTAATCACATCTTCAAAGTCCCTTTTGCCATATAAGATAACATTCACATGTTCAGGGGATTAGGAAGTGGACCTCTTTGGGGACCATTATCTGAATACCACACAAAGGGAGTAGGAGGCTGTGAAAAAGCACTGGAAGGAAGTCAGAGAGCTCTAGTTCTGTTACTTCCTCCTGTGTGACCTTGGATAAACTGCCTAACCTCTCTAAGCATAATTCTTCATCCATGAAATCTCACAAAGCTACTCTCAGGAAAAGATTTACTTATTTGTTAAAACCTCAAAACACAAAACAATACAAAGTCTTGTTGCTTTAGTTTTTTGTTTGTTCGCGTCTGGCAGCTGGGCAGCTCTTTAAAATAGTCTCGAGGTGCCTGAATGGTCTAGTCAGTTAAGTATCCAACTCTTGGTTTTGGCTCAGGTCATGATCTCAGAGTCATGGGATCAAGCCCCACTTCAATGCACTCAGTGTGGAGTCTGCTTGTCCCTCTCCCTCTGCTCCTTCCCTGCCTATGCTCATGCTCTCTCTCACACCTTCTCTCCCTCTCTCTCTCTCAAAGAAATAAAACCTTTAAAAAAATAGAAATTAAAAAATTGCCTGAAGTGAGGTAAGGAGTACACATACACACACATGCCACATTATTTAAAACTTCACAAAAAATACTACATCACAAAATTAAAGAATATGGCCAAAGCTGCATTCAAAGGTAAAATCACAGCTGATTTTTTTAAAGACTTGTATATTTGAGCACTTATTAGATACCAGGCACTATCATATCTGGCCTTGAAAGCTACCCTATAATGATACCTAATTTATCCATGAGGAAATGCAGTCTTAGAGATGTTACACAGAGCCAAGAAGTAGCAGAAGTGAATTGATTTGAAAGTGTACTTACATCCTCATCATCCGGGATTTACCAGGACAGAACCCAGTTTTGCTGATTTTCTTCTATCTGATGTGGCTAAAAGTAACATTCTTCCCATAGTCCCTCAAACCTCCTTGCACAGCAGCCTCACTTACAAGGGCCAATACCTCCATCTTTTTTGGAGGTCTGCCTTCAGGCTGCCCCAACCCAATAGTGAGCTGTGGTCCCTGAGAAATTAACATTCCCCTGCAGATAGCCCTGAAGTACTGGCTGGCAGGTGTGAGGTATAAATACCCCAGATTCTTCACAATAGATGGGATAATTTGGAGCACACATTTTATACCATTTCACAGAGCTTCTACTTGGGATTTGGTTATAGTTGCTGCCGTGTCACCTATCTTAATATTTCATTCCTTACTAGTTTCCTTCTCTTAACTGTAGATGCATGGGATCTGCTTTCTGGGTGGGGAACTCAAGTAAGACATGTAGATAAGGGAACCTAGAGATATAATGGTTCCTGACATATGTTAAGGGAAAACAAAACAACCCCATAACTGATTAAAGAAAATAGCATTAAAAACCATGTCAACTAAAATTGACATTGTAAAATAAAAAGTGGAGAACAAGTGTGGTATGCTTTTCACAGAACACCAAGTAAAAGAGCAAAGTTGAGAAGGAAGTTGAGCGGTAAGAAAAGCAAATGGCAAAGCTCCAACTCCAACATATGGATAATCAATGTTGCAGAAAACCAAAACAAAGGAAACAAAAGTAAAATGCAAAGCTACAATGAAGCTGAAGACATTAATATGTAAGTAAGAAGGCAGGCAAAATCAACATAAAGGAACCAGCAGCTAGAGAAAACCTGTTTTACTATGGTTGCTTGTTTGTTTTGCCTTTTAAATACAAGAATAGAAGACAATTAAGAGGACTCAAGTAGAAAAGGCTGGTTAACTGTAAAGGAAGAAAAATCATGCTGGCCCTCCAATAGTATGCCAGAAAAAAACTGAACAGGCCCATGCAAACAGTATTTTGAACTGGAGAAAACAGGTAACCTGGGAGTATTATACCTAGCCAAACAGACAGGGGCACCTGAAGATAATCACATGACATTTTCAGATGAGTAGTGACACATAAATTTTAACTTTCATTTATGATCTTAGGGAATAAAATTACTAAAACACTAGGAAAATAGAAAATTTTCCTATAAATTCCACATTTTGCCTTTAGCCTTGATTAAAATCACATGTAAAAATGATGTCACAGATAACCTTGAGATTGTGAAATTCTGATCAATATAAAGCTACAAAAATATGATGCACAGAACAAACCATCACATCCTACAATACGAAGGTCAAAGTTGGAGAAGAATCAGATGCTTTATGTATACCAAGAAAATAAATACTAGCGAGTGTGGGGCAAAATTCCTTTCTTGTTAGATGTTTTTATCATAAAGTAAACTGAATTCTTGCTAGTTTGAAGCTCTGAGGTAAGATTCGACTTTAACTTCACTTGAGAGAATCATGACTTTTTTTCTAATAGGGAATTTTTATTTACCCTTTGTGTTGTTTCAGGGAAATGCATTTTAGTTTACTCATTAAACATAACAACTATGAATGTTCTGAAGTTGTTGCAATTATCTTAACCGATATAAAAGCAGTCCTTCTGGAGTTATGAAACAAATGAAACAAACCAACAAAAAACATCTCTTTCTTACCTTGTACAAATTCTGGCAGAAGGGACAATAAATGGTAACTCTAACAGAAACATTTTAAAATAGTGCTGCATCTTCATTTTTTCCTCATTGATATGCAGAAAAACAGAACAAGAAATAAATCAAAATGAAGACCTCAAACATTAGCACATTGCATAAAATGATTGGTGGGGAATACTGAAAACTTCCATATTGTTAAAGATACAAATTAAATTAAATTAAATTAACCATTAAAAATATAATAATATAGAATCACAATCATCTACAGAGTAAATGAAATTCCCAACTCTGCATGACCTCGTTTTCTTAAAAAACCGTTGCTACAGAACAATGATCCTAACATGTAGTGGTTTTAAAACAACCACCATGTATTATTACTAACAATGCCAGGAAATAGCTGGATGGCTCTGTTCATCTGTACTGTCTGGGATGATCTTGACCTGACTCACTCATGCATATTTGGTTAGCTGGCAGGTCATCTGGGTCCGGTGGTCAGTGACAATCTCATTTGCCAATCTGGCAGTGGGCTTCTTCTCTGCTAAGGCAATAAGGTGCCTGGCCATATCTTTCATCATCCAGCAGGCCAACCCTGGGCTTGTTCACATGACAGCAGCATAATCCCAAGACACAGAGCAGAGTCAAGTTACACTGTCACTTCCATCCCATTTGGTTGGCCAATGCAAGTCTCAGAGGCAAGCATACATTCAACAATCCATCTTTGGATGGGAGGAACTGCAAAGTCATATTGCGGAGGGCACAGATAAGAGGAAGGGTGGAGAACTAGGAACTTTGTGATTGATTTTTACAATCAACCTACCATAGTGAGGCAAGAATAATGGGAGCAGGTAAAATGATGCCATCTTCTTGATATTAATATAAAAATTTACTAATGACATGTAATTATATTCACTACATAGTCTAAATTGAGAAACGCACACTATGAGATACTGTAGTCTTAAATTTGTAAAGTGAAAATATATAAAGAACCCATAATTCTAATATAACACTATATATTAACTATAGTGGAATTAAAATACAATTTAAAAACTCTAAGTATGAAAAAGATCAAAACTTACTTAAAAATTGGGCAAGTGACATGATGAGGCTATTCATAAAAGAAGAAATGTAGTTGCCTGAGCTAAAAAATGTCGAACCTTATTAGTAACTAAATAATTGCAATTTAAAATTACATATAAATACATACACACACATATATAAGTATACAAATATATGCACATACACTTACATACATTTTTTATAAAAATATCTAAAATTATGAATATATTTTAAACACATTAAAAGGATACAATTTTGCCTCCCAAAGTTGCAGAGATCTTCTTAAAATGGTAGTACCTGCTGTTCTATTTTTTTTTTAAAGATTTTTTAATTTCTTTATTCAACAAAGATAGAGACAGCCAGCGAGAGAGGGAACACAAGCAGGGGGAGTGGGAGAGGAAGAAGCAGGCTCATACAGGAAGAGCCTGATGTGGGCTCGATCCCATAACGCCAGGATCACGCCCTGAGCCGAAGGCAGACGCTTAGCCGCTGTGCCACCTAGGCGCCCCGTACCTGCTGTTCTAAAAGTACTCTTTTTTTAAGAAGATTTTATTTATTTATTTGACAGAGAGAGAGAGAGCACATGCACAAGCAGGGGGAGGGGCAGAGGGAGAAGCAGGCTCCCCACCAACCAGGGGGCCCGATGCAGGACTTGATCCCAGGACCCTGGGATCATGACTTGAGCCGAAGGCAGATGCTTAACCAACTGAGCCACCCAGGTGCCACATAAAGTTACTCTTTCATACCTCCAATGAAAACGTAAATTGGAATACATTTTCTGGAGGCCAGTTCATCAACAGGTATCAAAAGTTTCTGTAACTGGTATGCTCTCTCACAAAGCATGCTAGGAAATGAACAAGACATACATAACAATTTAGCTCTGGGTTTTTTCTTCAGAATATAGAATATAGAAATATAGAATAAAACAATGCAAAGAACCCAAGTGACCAACCAAAGGAAGTAAATAATATAACTTACAGTATATCCATACAATAGAATGCTTTTCAATCATTAAAATTCTGTTGAGAATGAAATGACCATGAGAGGTTCATAATATAATAATTGAAAAAATGCTTTATGCCAGGCGATCTTTTTGTGTAAATATGTGTATATATTTAGACAGACCAGGAGAAGCATAAATACTAAAATTTAAATGAAATTGTACTTTTAAATCTTTCTAAAATGAATGATCTCCTTCCTCCCTCCCTTCCTCCCTCCCTTCCTTCCATCAAGAGTCAGATGCTTAATTAACTGAACCACCCAGGTGTCCCATGAGTTTATTTTCTTATAATAGGAATACAAAATCTAAAATGATTTTAGATTAAAGCATCCGACTTTTGATTTCAGCCCAGGTCATGAAACTAAGCCCTGTGTCAGGTTCTGCACTGAGCATGGAGCCTGGCCTGCTTAAGATTTTCTCTCTCCTTCTCCTGTTCCCCCACCCGCCACTCTCTCTCTCTAAAAAAAAAAAAAAAAAAAAAAAAAAAAAAAAGGGGGGGGGGGGGGGGGGGGGNAGGGAGGAAGGGAATCATTCAATAGTCAAACAGCATACTGGGGAAGTATTTTCAGTAAATATGATTAACAAGAGCTCAATATCTTGTGTGTAAAGACTCCATAAGAAATACTTGGTAAATCACATAGACTCATAAAACAAGATAAACAACTAATTAAGAAACACCTTCAATGAAGAGAAAATATATGTGAATTTTAACACTAGCTAAAATATAATTTAAAAAATTTCAATACTTTTCTGGTGGAATAATAATGTGTATGACCCTTCTAGAAGGCAATTTTACATGAATCAGAAGCCCTTACATGTAAGGCACAGAGCTGTAAAAATACTAGAGGAAAGCATACCAGAATTTGTTAATGATCTCAGGATGAAGAAAGTCTCTCTAAAGAAACAAAAAACATAGAATATTGACACATGCCCACACCAAAATTAAAAGCATTATGTGACAATAGACCTCATAGTGAAGTTGAAAGCAATCAAGAGATTGAGAAGCAGAGTGAGCCTTCCAGCTATGGCTGAATGAGGAGTTTGGCAATCATTACCACAAAAGCAACTCTAAAGTTGGAAAAAATTGACAAAAACAACCATTTCAGTGCCCTGGAAATCACCAAAGGCATAAAACAATCTGAAAAGTGTTTATGCTTATAAAACTGCTAGACTTTAGACAAGAACGGAGGGACTCTGCAGTATTCTGGCCTTGGATTGCAATGATAACTCACCACTACCACCATCACCACCAGCACCATCATCATCACCACCACTACCATCACTAGCCCCATCACCAGAAGATTACTACCCCTCTGCCGGCTAGGCTGGCAGAGACTTTGCCAGGGTGGATAGCATTGAGGAGTAATAGCTTCACACACCCACCAGGGCAACAGCCAAACCCATGGGTTTTGTCAGCGAAGGTGACTATCTTGGAGGCAAAGGAGGGCCAATCGCTCTACATGTTTGAAGGTGTGGTCTTGGCTGGGGGTGGCATATTCCCTGCTGGAGATGCACACACACAAGCAGCAGGGACTGAACAGGACACAAACATGGCATATCCCTCCAGTGGAAAAGCATCCAACAATAGAAAGAAATGAAACCCTGACAGGTGTTACGACATTGACCAATCTAAAAACCATTACGCTAAGTGAAAGAAGTCAGATGGAAATGACTATATATTGTATGATTCCATTTGTCCAGAAAAGGCAAATTTATGGAGAAAGAAAACAGACCAGCAGTTGCCTAGGGCTGGGAGATGGGAGCATAGAATAACTGCAAATGAGCACCAGGGAAACTTCTGGGTTGACAGAGGTCTAGACACATATTGTGGTGATGGTTGCACAACTCTATAAATTTACCGAAAAAATCCTTGTAGAGTTACAATGGTTGAAATGACTGGTATGTGAATTATGCATCAATACAGCGTTTAAAAGAAAAGAGATGGGGAGACGGTATTTGCACCACATCTGACAAAAAAAAAGAATATCCATAACATATAGTTCAACAACTCAAAAGAAGACTTAACTAAGCAGGTAAACAGGTCAAAAGAACTGGCAATGGCCACAAAAGATGCCCAATTCACCCAAAATCAGGGAAAAGCAAGTTAAAACAAGACATGTGAATTCTTTTCATCTTCTCAACAAAAAGACTGAAGAAAATGACTTGTTCCCATTTTACAGATTAGAAAGGGAAGGTCAGAGATTTTCAATACCGTGTCCAAACCCATCCCTTCAGTTGGTGAGTGAAGGTTCTCCACCATTAACTTTCATGGTCCCAACCCTGCAATCTCAGTTCCTATCATACCCAATCCAACATATATGTATACACTGAAGATATTGAGACGTTACAGATTCTGAGGGGCTGGGTGAGGCTCGCTGAGCTAGGTAACACAGTTCGCCGGGCATTTGTATTATTCTTATTAACACCTAATGGTCCATCAGGGCCCAGTATAGATTTTTGTTTTTCTCTTTGTGGGTAGATTATTGAGATTTCATTAATGCCAATTTATCACCAGAGCCCTAAGTCTAGCTATTGTTGCTATGGTTTGTGGTAGAAGCTGCAATTGGTGATGCCTCGTTAGGTGCAGTTTTGGAGATTTCCCCAATCCACACCTTCAGCTCCAGATGTCAGGGTCCCTTGGCTGTCACAGGAGCCAGTGTGCAGAGGCTGGCACAGCCTCATCAAGCACCACCTGGGAGCCACAAGTCCTCGGTTTTTGCCCAAGCCCCTTGAACCCCTTATTTTTCCTCTCCTTTTTTCAGTCTCCTCTTTTGTAAAAAATGCCCCTCCAATCTTGCTGAACTTGGGGAGAACCAGAAGAGAGGCTGGGGGTGAACAGGCTTAGGAAAATGTAACACAGAAACAGGCCTCATTAGAGACAGGGCCTTCCTTAACCATGTGGAACAGAAATCTAGCCTCAGGCTTTAAAAGTTTTAAGATACCACATCTATCTGGCTTTCAAAAAACAGACCCAACCCAAAAGCCACCTAGAGCAAAAATACTATATTCAAAATAAAAGGCAAAGATCTCCTTATCTTAACAAAAGCCTCTATTCCCAGGGTTTTGCACCAAGGATGCTGGGTCCCTCCAGATCTTTCCACAGGAGACTGCGGAGCTTGGGAGGGAAGGGGAAGCTGGAGTATTTAGGACTCAGGAGAAGCGACCAACCTACTGCCTCTCCATGACTGCAGGTGTGCAGTAGCTGAGAATGAAGCGCAAGGGATGATTCTGAATCAGAGTCAACTGGGCACCAGCTCGCTTGGCATGAAACACTCCCCCAGTTCCTTCTGATGTGTCCTCAAGAGCAGCGACCACTGCTAAATGTGTATTAGAATCACCTGGAAAGCTACTAAGGACCAGAGGCCAGGATCCTCGAAATAGGATACCACCCAGGCCTTTGTATTTTTGCCAGGCTCTCCAAGTGATCCTGATATGACCCAAGTTTGGGAACCAGTGAATCAGCAAATTGGCAATGTCTGGTGGGTCAAGCAATCCAACCATCTGGTGAAGGAGCCCCTATGAGCTAAGTGCCGGCAGGTGTGTTACCTGTGCAGTGCCTGGCATGTAGCAGGCGTGAGTACATGATAAGTCCATCTTATTAACCTGGCATAAGGTTCAAGAGAAGAGGGTGCTGGTCATTTAGAACTTCAGGAAAGATCCACAGAGACTCCCTCTATGCATCCGGTTTGTAGACTAGGATTAGTCCCCTATATCTTGCCTCAGCGCCATCCAAGAACCAACCATGGACAACAATTTAACAATGTGCCCTATGAGAAGTTATGCTAGGGGTGACGGAGGAGAAAGACATGGGATATTTACCAGGAAATCCACCCCTTGCAAAACTTTCTGTCCAGTCCCTGTCTCAAGGTATTCCTAATGAAATGTTCAAAAGCCAGGAATGAGTCAAAACAGGGTTTGTGTTAACAGAGATCAAAGCTTTCCTATCACTCTAAGGGTTTCCCCCATGTGGTATGCACTAATTATTGAAGGATAAAATGGGATGAGGTGACACAAAAATCATTCATTCATTCATTCATCCATCCATCCATCCATCCATCCATCCATCCATTCATCCATTCATTCATTCACTGAGGGCAGGATGCTCGAGGATCTGGATTCCTGGATCAGGCTGCCTGGTTCTGCTACTTCTAGCTACATGTTTGCTTTGTTTAATATCTCCATGTCTCAGTTTTTCTCTCCCATAAAGTAGGGATAATGATATTATCTACCTCCTGGGGAATTTGGGAGGACTTCACGTGTTTTGTAAGCATCAAGACACTGCCAAACACATAGTAAGCACCATATAAGTGCTGGCTCTTATAATTCATTTAGTTTCTTGCGAGGAATGGCCCTATGCAGCATGCTGGGGATGCAGACATGAAAATCCCAGCCCTGCACTCAAGGAACTTGTAGATAGGTAAAGGAGATGGGCAGGTGGATCAGTTACTACGGTCCAGTGTGTTTGGGCTACAGAACAGTGATGGCAAATAATGATGGAGGGAATGCAGAGGGGCCGATATTTAAGCCAAACTGTTCAAGGAAGTTATTGATGGGAGACATGAGGGAATCTCAGAAGCTCTCCCGGATGGGTAGACAGGCCCCCAAATCTGAGCTAACCAAAGAATTTGAGGGTTAGTTTTCAAAATGCATATTCCCTGGATCCATCTCTGTATACTTATCAGTGGAGTCCCTAATTGTAAAGGGTCCCAGGTTTGTACATTTGTAATCTCCCTAGCAGGTTCCAATCTTTAGCCAGGCTAGGTAAGCACTGGCCTAGGAGTGACAGAAGGGCAGAAAGGAGGTCCTGGGTGAAGAGAGGAGTGGGCGAAGGTTGGGGACCCCACAGCATGGCCTGGTCAGACCCCCAGCTTGAACCCCAATCTAAGTCAGAGCCTGACACCTCTACTTCAGGCTAGATGCCCTCACCTTCAGTGTGAGTCAAAGACCTACACCCCTGCTGCCAGTCTCTGGCAACTTCTCTGCACCCTTCCTTCAGAAATACTCCCCAACTTGGGAAATGGATTGTTATTTAGTGAGTTGGCTTGTTATCTTGCCCATTAGACATTAAGCTCCATAGGACTAGACATAAGCTCCATTTCCTGTTTCTTCATCACTGGGTGGCGAGCACTTAGCACAGTGCCTGGCATATACGAGCAGCTCAATAAATATGTTGCATAATGAATGAATTGGGTCACTGTCCACTGGGTGTGGACAGGTCAGACACAACTGGATGTGTTTAATTAGAGTCACAGACTTCTGTCTCCCAATCATTGTCAAGCTCAGGCCTCAGATTTCTTTGCCTACTTAAGACTTTTTCACCACTTTTTATTTCCCTGAGGCTGGTGTTTCTTCAAAATAAATTCACTGTGCATCTGCAAAGACCTTACACACTCCATCTTAGGCAAGCCCACTCTTGGACTCCACCTTCCAAGATGGCACTCGGGGTATAGTCCAAATTTAAATTTGATTGGTGAATTCTTCTGTAACATTTGAGACAAGCTAAAAAAAAAAAAAAAGGGCACACAGGCCTTCTGTCCACAAATTTCATTTCCTAGATCATGAAAAATGTAGACTGTACATGAAAAACTCAGAAAAAAATGAAAAACATAAATTGATATACGGCCTCAAGATAATGCATTTCCAAACCCAATGAGATCCATATTTCAACTGGACTATGAATGATCCCAAGAGTGTGTTAAATATTGCCATGAACTCGGAGCATTGACAGATAATTAGGGAACCAGAATGTGGAATGTTATAAGGAATTCCAGTCCAGGAACTGTGGGCCCAGATGTTAGTGTCATTTGCCTTAAATAGGAAGGACAGGTAAAAATAATTACAATGAAAACACAGTAGTATTACTCAACTCTAACCAAGTACTATCACCAAAGTCAGAAAGCATTTCTCTCTTTCAACCATTCAACAAATTTTTAATGAGCATCTTCTATGAGCCAGCCACATTCTAAATCCTGGGAGCACGGCAGTGAACCAAACTGACAAAAATTCCTGTACTTGTGTAGCTTATCTGCTCATGGAAGAGACACAATAAACAAATAAGTGACTGTATAATGGGATGAGTGTGAAAAGCGCTCTGAAAACAAAACAAAGCAGAACCAGGAGAAAGAGAATGCCAGAGATGGGGTTCCATTTGCAACAGGGTGGACAGGGCTAGTCTCATGGAAAAGGTAGCAAGTGATCAAAGATCAGGAGGAGGTGAGGGATTGAGTCACATGGATTTCTGGGGGCAAACATTCCAGAACAGAAGAAACCAGGTGTGCTAAGTTTCCAAGGTGGGAAGATGTTTGGCATGTGAACACAAGGTGGTTGGAGCAGTATGAAGAGAAGAGAGAAAGGTGGGGATGAGAAGGGACTGATGGTGAGCAGGGAGGCAGAGGATGGCAGGATGTAGAGAACTTGAGTCTTAAGTAAAGATTGGCTAATGCTCTGTGAAACCGAAAAGTTAACAAGAGTTTGAGACAAAGACCAAACTGAAACTTTCATCTCATGTAATCAGAAAAATGGTTTGATGATGGCTAATGAATGAGCGGGCTACCAAATGCCCCGAGACACAATTTAATGTCACCTAGGTTATTCAGCATACTAGCAAAGGTGCCCCCACACTTTGGAAATACACACCACTTTCTCCCTTGAATTCAGAAATGGTTACTGGTCCACTTGAAAATATACTTCACCAGAAATGAAATTGACATTTCCTGATATTAAATGGGTTCCTTGCTATTTTTAGGGCTTGGACAGCTGAAGCCACTGAACTCAAACGTGCTCCCTTGATCAAAGAGGCCTAAAAGGATTCCCCGGCCCTGAGAGCTGTGTCTCTAATAGGATTATGCCTGAATTAAAAGACGGAACCATTTATAACTTAGGGCACTCTCTGGATTTGAAGTTTGCCTCAACAAATGATCCATTTTTATATAAACCAGAGCTGGAGAATAACAAGGAAACCTGCAACTATTACCAAATGGAGAGCTTTGTACAGATAATCAGGGGAGAAGAAACATTTGAACTAACGCTCTGGATATGCCTTTGAGCAAATGATGGCATAAAGAGAAAATGTTTGGTTTTTTTTCTCTCCTGAAGCATGTGACAAGGCTGAGGTCACTTTTTTTATTCATAAGCAAAAAGTATCCAATATCTTCCAATCGTGTGTGTGTATGTGTGTGTGTGTGTGAGTGTGTCCATGCATGAGCACATAGGTTTACATGAGATCACTGCAAACCCCCTTATATAAGTGTTTGTTAAGTCAACATGTTATCAGGTACCTACAAAATGGTCAAGTGGAGACAGGTGAATAAAACATGGGTTTTTTCCCCCTCAAATTACTCAAGAGAAAAGAAGAAGGAGACATAGAAGGAGAAGGGGAAGAGGAGAAGGAAGAGGGAGGAGAGGAAGGGAGGGAGAAAAGAGGGAAGAGAGAGGAACAAAATCCCCTACCTCTTGACTGTGTGTTTGGCCATATAATTTGCTTTGCCGAGTGAAGTGTTAGCAGGAGTGACAAAAGGCTTGCCAAGGGCTCGAATGTTCAGGCTCCCTGCTTGCCTCTCTGCCATCACCATGAGAAGAGCATGCTTCAACTAGCCTGCGGTTCCAAGGAGGATGAGGGACATGTGGAGCAGAGCCACCCCCCCTGAGTCCCAGCCAACCCACCAGCACGTGGCAAGTCCAGCCAAGTTGAGAGAGCCACCCAACTAAGTGCAGAGGACTTCATCCGACACACAAGCGCTTAAGAAATAAAAATAAATAAATAAATAAATAAATAAATAAATAAATAAATAAATAAATAAACGATTGTTTTAAGTGCCTGAATTCAGGGAGGTTTTTATACAGCATTGGTCGAACAACACAAGCATCATCTTCATTTTACTGATGGAGAAACAGAGGCTGGAGGAGGCAAACAATTTATCCAAGATCATACAGCCATTCTGTGGTAGGATTAATAAGCAAATCTATCTGGACTTTAAACCCACTCTCTTAACTATTATGAAATTCGATCTGTTACTGAATCAAATCTTAAATGTTAAGTCATTCTCTCTACAGCTTCAGCTTATTTCCTTTATATTAGAGAGTGAAGTCCTAGTGACAAACTAACAGATTCACAGAAAAAGTCAATAGGGCCTTTCTGACTAGGAAAATTTATACATAAAACAGTGTCACATAGCTCAAGTCACTCTGACAAAGCCCTGTGGGTCTGGCAGAGCAAACACAGAACAGATTTAAATTTTAATTTAAATGTAAGGATTTCTTTTGGCCCTGGAACAACTCATCTCTCTTTATCAGGACCCCCAGTAATAAAATAGGACCAAAATCTTCCAAAGTATCAAATGTATCTACTCTCAAAAGGTTTGCAAATTAGTTTGCACTGATTTTTTTTTTTTCTGGTTAGATTGCCTTATAGCTGTACCAGAGCTAAAGGGATGGGATGCCAGAACCACCTGACAATTTTGTGAAGAAATCCATCAGTCCAAAGGCAAAGCCAGTCCGCTCCAGAGCTCCAGAGCTCCTAGAGCTCTGTGTGAAGATATGTTGACTGAGCTCCAGTGACCAAGCAAAGTGGATGTGTTTACTGAGTTCCTGAGGCTGCGTGTCCCTGGGGAGGTCAGAGTGGACTGACCTGGTTGAGCAGTACACCTGCTATGTATGAGCTGTGCACATGCTTGTGGAGTTTATCCAATTTTCACAGTATTTCTGTGAGATACACACTATCCTATTTTTAGAAATTAGAAAATAAAAGAGTGGAGAGCTTTAAGAAAACCTACATTGAAGTTACTCAGCTAGTAAGGAAGAGATCAATATTCGAGAACTTTTCCAGCCCTGTATCTTACATGGTGTTTCATTAAAACAAATTCCTAAGTGGAAAAAAAAAAACATAATTTATGAGCCAAAAAAGAAAAACTTCCATTGAAGTTTTGGGTTTGGTGAATAGGAGACAATATAATATAGGATGCTTTTAGCTTCATGTAGGAAAAATCAATTAAATGTGGCTTAAATAATGTGTTTATCTTACATAATAGAGAGCCTCGAGGTATGGTGACTCAGGACCAGGGACTCAACACAGCATAGGTACCACCCCTCTAGTACCCTTGGCAGACATTGCCCATCAACCACAATATTCTTCCTGTGGAACCCAGACATCCTCAGAATCTTTCTTGATTTGGGACTCCAAGAAGCTATTATCAATCAATCAACTGGAGTTGGCAAGTCGTATAAAACTTATTCTTTTCTGCACCTGACTCTTTCTTGCCCATTAATAACTAATGCTAAAGCACCTGCCATGTCCCAGCATCCTAACAACCAAAGTAGCAGGAAATAGAAGAGAAACAGAGCAAAGGGTGCTTACCCTCAACAGCCTGAAATTCTGCTGGAGAGAAAAAATACAGGTAACCTGAAACAATGAAGGAACTTATTTCAAAGCTGCATTAGTGCAGCTAGTAAAGAAGGGACTGTCTTCATCATTGGTAAAGAAGATATTCTGTAAAGGGATAATTTGGGGAGTTCTCTGGTTTTTCCTTTTGACCTGGTCTTGCAACATTCTTACCAGCAGAACCTCTATATCAATCAGAATAAATCTTGCTTCTGACATAATACAGGAATTTTTTAAGAAAAAAATAGGATTTGTGAATTAAACATGGTTTTTGCTCAACCACTAATAGAATGATATTGATGCTTCTTATGCTATGGAATTGATTTCAGAATTCTCTCATCATGATTACAAAAATACTTTTAAAAGTATGTATGATATCATTTATATTCAGACCTTAGGTAACTTTTTTTAAAAATGTCATTTTATTCAACTTGTTTTAAAACAATTCCTGCTACCTCCTTCCAGGTGCTTCATAATTTAGATAAAACCTGGATTTACCATATTGATTTCAGATTTTAGGTTTTGCACATTGCATCAAATTTCATTAAAGAAATCTTGCTTTGGAATTTGCAAACGCGCCTGGCTGAAATTCCAACTGTGCTGCAGTATTTTAAAATGAGGTTTGCATGCACTGGTGTTTAACAAGAAAAACACCTCACTGAAGGAGTCATGGAATGACAATCACATCCTTGTGTATTGTCTACAGTCCATTCTCAGCCAAGGGACCAGATGAACTCCACCAACAATTACAGACGGGACAGATTACCAGGAAAAAGACTGAATCTGGTATTATGCACAGATTTGAGAAAAATCTAAATTTAAGACTGAGTGAAAATTTGTCGGTCACAAATTCTCAGACTTATTTGGTCACAAATCACTTCAGTGGCCACAACACAGCCTTGTATAGATAGCATCTGCACCCGCCATGCCCCTACCTCTGCTTTAAGCCAGCACAACTCCCCTCCCAGTGATACCTGGTTTCAGTTTATAATATAATCCAGAAAGTATGCGAGCCACTTATTTTCCAACTTTTACCACTTGATCTTTAAAATTCTTTGGAGTGGTGCCTGGGTAGCTCAGTCGGTTAAGTGTCTGCCTTCAGCTCAGATCGTGATCCTCGGGTCAAGCCCCATGTCAGGCTCCCTGCTCAGAAGGGAACCTGCTTCTTCCTCTCCTTCTCCTGCTCCTCTCCACTGTTGTGTTTTCTCTCTCAAATAAATAAAAGTCTTAGAAAGGATGGACGGACAAGAAAGAAGAGAAAGAAAAGAAAAGAAAGAAAAGAAAAGAAAAGAAAAGAAAAGAAAAGAAAAGAAAAGAAAAGAAAGAAAAGAAAAGAAAAGAAAAGAAAAGGAGAAAAATTTTACCTTCCAAATCCAATTTTTTTAATATTTCTAATAGTATTTTGCCTTAATTTGGCCAATAAGGGCTAGTAATGGAGTCATGTAAAGAGCTTTAGGAAATCCTGATAAGATATATTACAATAAATAAAATAGAGCAGGTTTTAATTAAATTCAAAAAAAGCTTTTCTTATTAGAAGACAAGAACATGCTCATTACAGTACATTCAGACACTCTCCAAAAGTATAAGAAAGAATTTAAAAGTCACGTTCCATCTCCCAGAATAATCATGGTTAGCATGTTGGTGTGTATCAATACAGACTCATTCTCACGTGCCCATACCCACATGTGTTCACGTTTTCCATAAAATGGGATCATGCATACATGGTGCCTGCTTTTTTCACTCAATAACACAGTGTGGGCATTTTTTCCCAAGTCAATAAGCATAGATTTTAATAATTATATTAAATGCTGCAGAGGATTCCACCTACTGACACACCAAAATGCATTTTGCTAATCCTATGTTGGTGATCATATAGGGCATTCCAATATTTCAATGCTGTAAATCACCTTGTTCTGAGCATGCACCAGCATCCTTCCACAATCATGACCTAGCTGATCTTTGTAAAACAGAATAATGGTCCTGCTATTCTGCTGCTTCCAGACCTTTTGTGCTCACCATCCTCTGTGGATACCACAGGGGAGAGGACCCAGTGCCTGTGAACGCAGGGCCAGCAATAGGCGGGGGCACCCATAGCCCTTCTGCCAAGAACAGGAGGACAGAGGTCTTTAAAGACTTCTTCACAGGTTTACACAAGCTATTCTCTGGGCTCCAGTTATCTGGGTTCCAGAAGTAACTGGGAGACTTGAAGGTAGAAAGCTAGAAATCTTAACCAGTATTGTGAGGGACAGCAGAGAGAGACTATTACTGTTCCTATTACTGTGACTGGTCTCTGAGTGCCAGGAGGGAAACTTGCATTATTAAAAAAAGAACAAATGAATGGTCATGGTATGAAGGCACCACCACCAATGCGGCCAGCTTCTCCTCAATTTTCCCGAGAAACAAAACAAATGAAGAAGTCTTAGTGCCTTCACTTTCAGAAGCCACGCCCAGAGACCTTGGGGATAACCTTCACTGACCCCAAACAGTTCCTGGGACTGCAGTTCCAAAGCCACCAGACCAGGAAAGGCCACTGTGGAGAGCAGCTTTATCCATTATCCAATGCTGCCTCCTTCAGCCGGCCTTCTGCAGGTGTACTTTTTCCCCCTCAAGGAACATAGTTGCAAACTTTCATTTTTTTGTAGCCGGCGCTTTAAGAGTACAGTTGCAGGAGGCTCAGCAGCCCATGACCACTACTTGTTAGACAACTTCAAAGTCACGTTGCAAACTCTTTCCCTTGTGATGAATGGGCAACATGGCAGTGTGTTTTCTTATGCCACTGCTGTCATAAATGGCTCATAATTGCCATGATCTCTCTGAAATCAGTTGTTTCTACAATTAATGACTGATTTCACAGGGCATTAACCATTACCAGTAACAGTTCATTAACTGCTGGCAAGTGGGAATATGCCGCTGTTTGAAGGTACTTATGCTGGCTTCAGAAGACCTGTGCCCACAGGGAAATAACAAGGAAGACAGCCTTTCTGGGCATCTGGAGTCACACTGCAGGGGAGCAGACCTCCACAAGACACTTTTGATGTCTCAGCTCCAGCCTGCAGCTGTGACTAGGCACCCAAGATGCAAGAGAACGGAGGTGGGACCAAACTAGGAACTAACCCTGGCCCATTATAGGGAGGACTACTGCAGTCCATTGCAAACGGTCTAGAGTCTGGCCTATCTGCAAGCTTCTGTGACTAGTGAAGGCAGGGGGTAGCAACCCATGGAGGCTGACAACAGGAGGTTTGGACAATGGGCAAAGGGGAAAGTGATAACTGCTTGTGGAGGGTCCAAGATCCTGCCCACCCCCCCACACTGGACTGGAAGCTTCTCTAGAGCAGGGAGCATGCCAGCACAGTATCCCCAGTGCCTACCCCAGTACCTGGCACAATACAAGCACTCAAGAAGTACTTACTGAGTAAATGGACAAACTAGAGACAGAGAGGACTTCAAGGCCAAAGCAAGCCTTGCTGAGTTCAGAACAGAGATCTAGATCTGCAGGGAAATAGAGGTAAACCCTTACACATGGACTAGGTCAAACAGAGACCTAGACTGAGCTTGGCAAGTATGCTCTCCAGACTCTGTGTTCCAGGCTGGCATTCAGCTGGGTTCCACCATGGGCTACAGAGCACCTGTCTTTGAGAGTCAGCTTTCTAATGGTCCTACCTTGGCAGGACTGGTGTAGGAATTAGACAGGCCAGGGGAGCCCACAGTTGAAGGCCTAGACCATTACACCTTCAAGAGCGTGTGCCCGGGGAAGTAAATCTTCCCCTAATAGGGTGTACCCTATAACGGCCAACAAGACCTCCATTTTGGCCGCCACTACTCCTTCAACCTCACCCCCAACTCTCCTCTTTCCTCTGTTCGCTACCACACTGGCTTCCTCTTGGTTCCTCCCACATGTCAAGCCATATATTTTTTCACTTTTGGGCCTCCGAACACACTATTGTCTCTGAATTTAATGTGTTCCCCTTCCTTTGGTTCAATGGATCCCTGGATGTCTCCTGAATTGAGCGCTCAATGTCTCTGGCAAGAGAAATCTCCATTGGAAAGGCTCCCGGTACTAGGTGCCCCTGTGTAGCACAGTTGTAATTTGTCTCTGTTGTGTCACTGTGTGGTTAATGTTGTTATCCCAACTCAAATCCAAACTCCAGAGAACCCACATGCATTGTGTTCAGTATCATTCCCCCAGTGCCTAGCACCATGGCTGGAATGCAGAGGTTTTTGAAACATTTTGCTAAATGAATGAAGGTATGTGAACAGGGTCCTTTATTTTCAGTGGGTGACAAGACTGGAATAAATGAACTGGAGGGATCTGCCAAGTCCTTCAGCGATGGGCTGTCTTCACAACATACACCTCTGACCATCTTAGGGAGTCTAAGGACTTTACTGGAAAATCATTAAAAGACAAAGCAAATCAAGGCCAGTTTGTTTTCATCCTGTGTGTTGTCCTTTGCCTATTCAGGCTAAAACAGCACATTTCCTGGGAGGCTGGCTATCTTTACAGATGAATTCACCACTTTCAAGCATTTGACAAAGGTTGACTTGTTCCCATCTAAGTTGACACCCTTTGCTGGGTCTCATGGGTCTCTGGCCTGAAAAATACATTGAAAACATCTCGAACCCTTAGTAAAGTTAAATTGGAATCCATTGACCTCATCTTTATGGTGGGCATTGCAAATCCTTTTTAAGATAAGTGTATTTGGGGTTTTGTTTTTATTTGTGTTTGTGCCTCTTAAAAATGGAAACCAGAATAAATATGCCCCAGGGGAGGCTCACTGCTGGCTGGGACTGTTGGGAGTTTTGTCATCTGAAACTCCACTCAGGGCAGAAGGGGCCAGGATTAGGGGGAAACCCAGCAAATGAGCTCAGAAAGGCAGGAACAAAAGCTGAAAGAGATGACCTCACCTCACAGAGCCAAAGGAATAAAGCTCCCACCCAGCCCTCTGCCACGTTGCTTCAGCTTGGTCCTGGTCTTTGTAACAACAGCTTAACAGTTTACGTGGGTGACGTGCACAGTGCTTTCACGTTCATTAACTCATTTGATCCTCACAACCCTGGGGAGGAGACCGGGCAGGACTTTGTCGCCTCCTCTTGCCAAAGAAGAAAAGCAGAAACTCAGCTTACAAGTGACAGTGAGCCAGCCAGGACTTGACAACCACCATTTTGACCCCCTCAATCAGTTTTCACTGTATGTAAATCTTCCTCCCAGCTTCAAAATATAATAATCAAAGTTAATACTTATTGAGAGTTTGCTATATAACACCAAGGACTATGCACAATGTTTTACATGCACTACCTTATTTAATCCTCTCAATAACACTATGAAAGTGTGTATTAGTTTCATGTAGCCACTGGAACCAATGACCACAAATTTCTTTAAACAACAGAAATGTATTCTCTCACAGCACTGGAAACCAGAAGTCCAAAATCAGTCTCGCTGGCTAAAAATCAAGGTGTCAGCAGGGCTGGTTCCTTTTGGACGTTTCCATTGGCTGTTGGCATTCCTTGGCTTGTGGCTGTGTCATTCCAATTTTCAAGGCCAGTGTATTCAAATCTCTCTCTCTATTCCATCTCCATCTTCACATTCCTTTCTCCTCTGTGTGTCTGTGAAATCTCCCTCTGCCTACCTCTATGAGGTCCCTTGTGATGGCATTAAGGGCCCACTCAGATTATCCAGGACCATCTCCCCCTCTCAAGATCCTTAACTTAATCACATGGGCAAAGTCTCTTTTTCCAAATAAGCAAAAACTTGCGGGTTCTAGGGATTAGGACATGGATAACTCCGGGGGGCGGGGGCGGAGGGATCACTTTTCAGCCTGTCACAGGCAGGTAATGTGATTCCTACTGTGCAGTCAGAGGAAACTGAGGCACGAGAGATGGAATCACATGCCCAAGGTCAGACAACTAGTACAAGTGAAACTAGGGCTTGACCCAGTCACTCTGTCATCAGAGTCTGCTAAGCCATATTGCTTTCCCAACTTGCCCACCACTTAGGTAATCTTCTTAAAGAAACAAAACAAAAGACAACTCCAAAGAGAGTCTGATGATTTCCCCCCAGACACTAATTCTGAGGTTAGCAGCATCTATGGCCCAGTGAAGCATGGTATCCAGGAAATGGGCCTCAGTCCCCGGACATGCTCCCCATTCCACACGCACTCACACAGGACAACTCATCTTACTCAGTGAAGAAGTTAGTCGCTTCAGAGAGGCTCTCATCTTGAGAACTACATCTTGTTTTCCATGAAAGCCTTCTCAGGGTATAGTTCCCTCACCCCACCCTGTCCTCCCACAACAGCTGTCCTCCAGAAGAGGTTCAGGAATGATTTCCATTCTGGTAGAACAAACCCAGGAAAGGCCAGGGATTCACGATCCCTGGATAAAGGGAAGTACGGTTCCTTTGGAGCCACGTTCCTACAGGAATGTATTACTGAGTAGATTAAGGTCTCCTCACTTTCTAATAAAATTATTACCATTTTAGGTCCAAACTGGTAATGGGAATCCATGGGTGATCCAACTTTACAACAGCTTCCAGAACTTTATGTGTGGATGAAGGTCAGAATACACACATACACATGCACGCGCGCACACACACACTGTCTTAGCCTCAGACCCCAATCTTTGGAACTATCTAAGATTGCCACTTCTCCATCACAGGCAGAGGCACAACAGGCACAGAAGTGACAGGCCCTGTGAAAAATGGAATGAACATACACAATGACTCAACCTCAGGCCTCAGAGACACCTGCAGGACTGAATGCAACTGGCAACAGCTCAACTTCTTGGGTTTCCAAGTACACAGCCTAGCCATCTCGAGCCCAGCGTGCAAGCCATGGTACAGCATTTCAGAAGGGTGACCAGGGAATAGAAACACTGGGTGAGAACAAGAAATAAGGCCACGTACAGGGAAGAGCTCAAAAACAAGTCATGGGCAAATGTGATTAAGAGGAGAAAAAAGGATTTCAGAGTACTTCTCTCTGTGTGGGCAGAGAGAAGAGGATTGATGTTTGAGATGATATGATACCACCTGGGAATCAAAACAGCCAACTTCCAAAGTCTTAAGGAGCCTCTTTGAGGCCATACAGAGTTACTACAGGTGACTTCAAAAGATAAAACTAAATCACAGCAACACACTTAACTCTGCCATTTGATCACCACAGGGCAAGATCGCCAGCTGATTATTTTTGAGAGTTCCAGCTTGTGTGAGTCCTTTACCTCCATTGGAGACAGTTGTCAAGCCAGGGAACTGATCCCAGATGCCACACTGCAGGACAGAAGGCAGTGTCCTGCTGTGGGTGCAATCTCAGAGCCATCACAGAGCTTCCAGGACCCAAATCACACATTTGCTTCAACATACAAATGTGTCTTCTGACGCCACAGCTCCTCGGCATCAAATTAAGTCCTTTCGGCCCCCAGAACCTTTGGGCAAGGCACACAATCAAATTTTTGCCTCAGGATTTGAGATCAGAGTTCAAATCCCTAGAGGGCCTTGTCCAGACCCTGAGAGCCACCCCACACTTCCTGGGGAACCACACTAGCTAAAATCAGTCACATGCCACAGTAAGCCCCAGATCTCTCTGACTTTGTGTCTTCTCACCCATGTAATGGGTTTAAGAATCTCTGTCTCTGCTCATCAGGAAGTTCCTGTGAAGAATACATATATGAGAATGCTCTGTAAACTCCAACGTGCTTATGCTGAGTAAAGAATTAGAAATTTTTCACTGAGGGAAGAGTAGTTGAAAAAAAAATATTTTCTAAAGCAACTTCATGTGTCATTCATAAAAACTGCTTGATGCCACCGAATTCAAGTTTTGCTGCAGCTGATTAAGAGGATCTCTTAAAATTAAGGCTTGGGATTGCCCCCCTATTAGGAGGACAGCTCTATTCAGGAAAGCAGGACACCCACCTCAGCTAGAAACTGATCTCTGAGTCAGGATTTATCCTGCCATTTTCCCCTAACCAATTTTCCCCTAACCAATACTGTCCTACGGAAGACATCTTCAGTGTATGATTTGCAATCGTATCCATTTTTGCTAACCCAGAGCAGGACTTGCACGACTTGCTCTCTCCTGGGCCTCTCCCCTGCAGAGTGCAGACAGCATCCGCTCTGCCAGAAGAATCCTTGCGCTGCTTGGGTAGACAGGCAGGTAAGGCAAAGTCAGCTCCACAGCAAAGCCAAGATAGGAAGAAATTGCTTCTCTCCCACCCTACATGGGGTTCTGCCCCTTGGGTGAGGGATGCAGCAAGCCAAGTTCCATGTTTTCACAAGACAGTGAATAATAAACAAGGTATTTGTGAGAATTAGGAAAAGAGCCTCCATCTGGATGGAACAATTTTTTAAAACATACTTCCTTCTCTGAGTGGCATGGCCCTGGAACCAGAGTCTCCAGCTTGATTAAAATCCAAAGTGTTTTCCTTGGTCTACAAGGTTCTTGCCTGTCACGTACCCATGTACCTGGGGAAACTCCTCATGGGGTTTCTGCCTACATTAGTCATGCCCCAGCCACTTGCATACCTTTGTCCTTGACTTCCCTCTGCCAGGAATGTCCTCTCCCCAGTCCTCATCTATTTTTTTTACCTAGAAAACTCATATTCATCCTTTGAGATCCCACAAAGTTAGCCCCTTCAGTGGAGCCTTCTCCTCACTCTCATCCTTGCTTCATCCTCGACACCCCGGAGGCTAGCCCAATGCTGAGCACATAGTGGGTGCCTGTATCTGTTGGGTGAATGAACAAATAGGTCTTTTAAGCCCCCCCAGCAGTTTGTGTGTATCTTGATAAGCCCCACAAGGCCCCATGTTTGAGCGTATATCACTCTGTACTATAAATGTGAGTTCCTGAAGGGGAGGGTCTGTGCCTTTTCAGTTCTGCATCCCCCAAATTCAGCACAGAGTGCTCATTACATGCTTGTTGAGCTAAAAGTATCCAAAGCAAGGATCTGTAAGAGCAAGCTGCTTCAAAATGCTTATTTCTGGCCAACTGTTCCATGTCCGAATCTCAACAGAGTGAGAATCATAAGATGAAAGGTCTGTGCCACTCACTAGGGCTGATGGCCTTCCTTAGGAGAAAAGCCTGCTCTGAAGGTCTGCATCAGTCTGCTCTGAGCTGTGTGCCACTGACCTTACTCTGAAGGATAGATGAGGCAGGCCATAGGACACAGCAGGCACTGCAGACAGGATTAGGTTTCCTAATTTCCCTGCCTTTAAACTTTGTTGACTGTAGCTTTAAATATTTATAACACAAGCAGGAAGTTTGGCTGGAATAGAGAAGGGGGGTTGGGGGGATCTGTTTCCCTCTGCCTCCATGATGTTGGCCCAGTGCCCCCTCAGCACTGTTCTGCCAGAACTTGGGCGCTGACTCCCAAATGTCAGCCCATCCACGGTGGGTGGGGGCGACTATGGGGATTTTAAATGATGGTTTTGTTTTCATCCACAGCTATTTTTCGTAGTCTCAGGGATGTACTATCGACCCAGTCATAGAACACAGACACAATGCAGAAAATTGTCACTCGACCCATCCCTGCGCAGAGGGCCCAGCCATTATGTAAAAAGGCACAAAAGCTTATTTGGGGCCAAAAATTCCAAGTCAGTGCTGAGTGGGCTCGGAAGTTAGAAGTGGGATGCCTCAGAGAGATGATGGGTTTTCTTTCTCTTTTCTCTCTCTCTCTCTCTTTTTTTTAGGAGAGAGATGGAATCTTCCAGATACAGTCTGCTCAATAGTTCTTAGCAGAAATAAATACTGCAAGAAAGATAAGTCCTGACAATCACCACTGTTTATGTAGAATCTCTGGCAAACGGCTTCCAACTCAGCGAGTTTTCAAATATGCATCACCCCGCTGCAATATTCTCTCCTCACACTATTTCCAGCTAGTGGATTTTGTTTAGGACCGTTTTCATGATTTGCACTCGTTTTGTAAGCAACATGAGGACCAACTCCAAAAGAAAAGCTAATCAGGGCTCTACCCAGAGACCCTGCAATCGAAATCAGATGTGCTGAAGGAAAAATTAATGGAAACACAGAAAGGGAAGGGCGCGATGCTGATTTCATAGCAGAGAGGAGGAGCTGACAGGAGGGAATCTTCGCTGAGCAGAGGGTCTGCGGGAATTCCAGCTGTGCAATCGCGCATTGTAGTTATCATGCATGAGGCAACATCTGTACATAACATTGAACATTCCTGGGCCCCAAAGATCAGGGGTAAAGAAAGGGTGTTTGGGGGCAGACGGTGAAGAGCAGAATGGTTTGTGCGGCCAACGAATAGCTATAACTACTCAAACGGGTGAAAGGAGACACTCACGCTCAGCTTTGTGTCTTTCAAGCAATTCTGTGGAACGTAGCAGGTTTAGTGAGAACCAGCTAAGTCATGTGGTCATAAAAACAAAACAACACAAGCCAAACAGGGCCGTGAGACCATCCCCCTGGAGGTCACCTTCACTTCTGGCTCAGATCATGAGGTACCATGTAGGTGAAAGTGTGACTTGGAATATAAATTAATCAGAGTCTCGTGAGTTTTAAAATCATGGAAGAAACAAGCTCTCCCACAACCACTGAGGTGTGTGCCCACAACACAAATGAATGGAAAGAACCAACGTGTTTTTGAGCTCACAGATGGTACTGTATTGGTTTACTTACTCATTCTAAGTGTTAGAAAGGAGCTTTTTAATCCTAAAAAAATGGAGAAACTCATTCAGCCCACCATAAATTCTGTGATTGTAGCTAATCAGCAGTGTCAAGTTAAACATTCTCTCATTAAAGATAAAAAGGCCTTCAAAAGACAGCAAAGCCTAAACCATCCTCCAATGAAAGCTCTGATACTGGTGATCTTTTCCCTGATTTTTTGGCACTCTCTTTCCATTTTAGGACCAATTAAAATGGCACATTTACTGATGAAAAAGTCTCATGAGGTTAGCACTGGCCTTCCCCTGGCTTTACCTTACATCTCTTTTCATGTTTCTAAATGTACTCTTTTGATGTTTAAGGACACACGTACGTGTGTGAACAAAACGCACATTATGGCCCACATACAAAGACATGATAGTTGCCATATCCATTCACCCAAATCAGACTGGAGAGAATTAGCACATTTAGCAGCTTCCATTCAAGGGAACAAGATGCCTCACAAAGGTGGCCTAACAAAGAATTCATTTAAAAAGAATCTCCAAAAACTTATGTATGTACCATGTCACCAGCTAAAGGTCACATGCTTTATCCCATACATCTGCCTTCCACCTTTAAAAATATAAATAGAAAGCTGTTCATTTAAAAATTTTAATTTATAAATTGCTCTGCTATGCTCTGTAACCACCATTAATAAATGATAATTGACTTTACCGTTCTGTGGCCACCTTTGTTTCACTCGGGAAACATAGTCAATTACCTAGCAATAATGGCGGCCGTATGCTGTTACTGCTTAATTTCACAGGCCTGGGGACGTTTCCGGATAAAGAGAGAACACAGGGGCGCCTGGGTGGCACAGCGGTTAAGCGTCTGCCTTTGGCTCAGGGCGTGATCCCGGCATTGTGGGATCGAGCCCCACATCAGGCTCCTCTGCTATGAGCCTGCTTCTTCCTCTCCCACTCCTCCTACTTGTGTTCCCTCTCTCGCTGGCTGTCTTTCTCTCCTCTCTGTCAAATAAATAAATAAAATCTTAAAAAAAAAAGAGAGAGAACACAGGCAAAATGGCAAGTTTCTTCCTTTACTTCATAGAGTTCACTAGTCCCATCAGAGGGTGGGAGGTGGTCAGAGAAGGGAGCTGCTCCTGCATGCATGCATCTTCCTGCAGGAGGCAGAGGGGGATGGCAGGTGGCTGCAACCTGCCTGAACGACATTCATCCACAGCAGAACAGAACATGTTTAGTGATAGCACAGCATCCTTTATCCTGCACTTGTAAACCGGCCCCCCTGACCTCTGACAACAAGGGAAATCAGACGTTGGCTCTGCGCAGGGAGAACTTCGGCGATTCTGTTTTATGTAGAATTCCAATCCCGCCCCCAGGAACTGCTTTTTCATTTCACTGTTGCCCTCCTCTTGTCACCCTGACCTGCCTCTGCATTCCCCCGCCGGGCCACTTTTATCGTCACTATGGAGGGCAGAGCCTGCCTCTTCCAGTTCTGCTCTAAAGGAAGATTTCTGCTGAACGCGCTTAGGAAATGCGGTGGCTTCATTGTCAATGAGAGGCAGCTCCACAGCATATATTGAAATGTTTGCTCATAGAGATCATGCAAACCTGAGAGATTCCAGAGGTCACTGAGTCTGGATTTTTCCTCCAGTCTGACCTCTGACTTATCATCAGCCATTTCAGGAGGTGTATGGACAGAACTGTGACCACCATCCCTCCCCCCAAATTCATATGTTGAAGCCCTACTCCCCAGGGTGATGGTATTTGGAGATGAAGTCTTTGGGAGGTGAGTAGGTTTAGATGAGGTCAGGAGGTAGGGCTCCCTGATAGGATTACTGCTCTTAAAAGAAGAGACACCAGAGGGCTTGTGCTCTCTCTCTCTCTCTCCACCCATGAGCGCTAGGCTGGAAGGTGGCCACCTGCAAGCCAGGAAGAGGGTTCTCACCCGAACCAGGCCATGCTTGGCACCCTGATCTCTGACTTCCAGCCTCTAGAACTGTAAGAAATAAAGATCTATTATTTAAGCCTCCTGGGCTGTGGTGATTTGTTATAGCAGCCCAAGCAGACTAACTCAGTAGGTTAAAAACAAAAACTCAAAATAAAAATTCAGTTAAAGATGTCAGACATCTGTGTACTCTACCAAGTCTGAATCCCCACTGCATCCCATACTCATGCCGTTACCTTGGCAAGTGACTCTGCATCTCTGGATCTCAGTTTCCTCATCCCCTAAACACAAATTGTTCCCCCCACCCGTATCTCCACCACAGAGGATTGTAATGAGAAATCAGAAATCATCAAAACAACACATATAAATACTTAGCACAGTGCTGGGCATGGAGTAAACTTAATAAATAAAGTCAAGATCCCCAATAAGCTTGGAAATAAAAATATCTCGAGAAAAAACAGTCAGAAGCAGCACCTTAAGAAAAAATAAAATTCTCTAGTGACCACTGGTGTGCCAACCAGCTGGAAACAGTACGGATGCTGCGCCTCCCTGAACTTTATCTCTACCCCCAACTGCAGTATCTGCTCTCTACCACACCATGGTCAGAGACAGACACCAAACCCCAAACCTGCAGATGAAGTCCCTTTGGCTCTTTGAAGTCCAAGTACGAGTTCATTCCCTTCTCCACCTCGTACCCCCAAACCCTGCTATCCACCAGTGACTCTGTTTTCATTTCAGTATCAACATCTGGTGCCTGTAATTCTATCAACACCCAAACATATGGAAGGAACAACAAGACCCAGCAACGTGAACCATTATTTTTAAAAAACAAACTGGGTCCTAAATACCAATTGATTGCTAAAAGGGCACTTACAGAGCTTTATTAAGTACATAGAACATAAATCTGTTTGGCATGTAATTAATTCAAAATTACAGGAACACTAAATGTGTAATTAAATCTACACGGAATGTTTAGGACTTTAGCTGGCATTTACAAAGGAAGCTACGGGAAATTTATTAGCTAGCAATTTATTACTGAAAATACTGGCAAATCATAAGTATGTTGATTGAAATCTAGCTTGCTGCCACTCTGCTGTACTGGGCCAATGAAAGGTTCAAAGCCTTGCAAACCAGTGGCCAAACAAAAGTGCGTGGCTAAGAATGCTAAGGATGGAGTTTGGCAGTTACAGCTCAGTTTGTCCATTCTATGCGATATCAACAAGTGTCTTTATTTCCCTGGGCAATAAGTGCACCACACAGCATTCCTTCAGTGGACTTAAGTACTTAACTGACACATTCAAATGTGACACACAGGAGATCTAAATGAGATAAACACAATGTTATATTTGGAATCCTCACCCATTGACAAACTTTACTGTGTTTAGCCAGAACAAAATATTTTCTCTAGCCTGCTTGAAGTCAAAAGTGTAATATGAAAAATGTATAAAATGAAAGACTCCACAGTAATTCCAGAACATTTTCTGCTCATTTCTAGGCTCTGCTGCAGGCTGGGATGGGGAAGAGAGAAGACCGTCCAGTGTCCAAAGCTGGCTTGGCCCTTAGTTGATGGTGTGTTGCACACGTCTCATTGGTCAGCATGGGTACAGGTGCTCTGGGGCACCCCTCGGGAAATAGCCCCAGTGATACAACCTCCTGAAAGCTCCCGGAAGACTTCGAAAGTAGAGTAACCAAGTAGAGCACCACACTCCTCAAACCTGGGGAGGACTGCATTCCAGGGCTTCCAGTGAGCCCAGTCTCCAATTCTTTATTTGACAATCTGGTAAGAAATGTTACCTTCAGCTGCTGTGTTCCCTGTGGCTGGAGGTCCAAAGCAACTAAGCTTTGGAAAAGAATCCCCCTTACCTTTGATTAGGAGGGACTGGTGCTTCTACTCATTCCATCTGTGTTCATTAGGATTGCATTTGGCTGCAAGTAATATAAAATCCAACCACAATATCTGCAAAACCAAGGATGTACTTTTTTCCTTCACACAAGAAACCTGGATAAATGTGCTCCAGTGCTGTGCAGAGATTGCATAGAGTTATGCTCACCTTTCCCTATCATTTGCTCTGTCTTTTCAGTATGCTCACTCATCACCTCATGGCCACAAAATGGCTGCTGCAGCCCCACCCATCATACTGGTACTCCAGTAGAGATGAAAAAGAATGAAACCTTATCTGGTATAAAAGGTCTCTGTGACAACAACAGTATTGGAAAATCGAAAGAACTCCCAGGAACTCCAGAGCAGACTTATACCTACATTTCCCAATGGCCAGTGCCTGTTGCCACCTCTGGCTAGAAGATGACACTTCCAGAAGGGTGTTGTAATAGAGATTGAGCCAATCAATTAACATTGACTACCACACGATCCCTTTTTCATTCAGTCCCAGTGACAAGACATTCAGTGTTTGGTGTAAAGCTCTGAAAAGCTCCAAAACCACTTTCCCAGTTTATTCAACTAAACACTATGTCAGACACAGGCAATATAAAGATGAACAGGTCAAATACTTAATGCTTTACACACACAAAAAAAAAAGCAAGCCTCCTTTTTGGATGACGACAAAATCCCAGATTTGAAAGAGATAACACATTAGACTTTGCTTCCAATAGAACTATCTATGATGATGGAAGAGTTTTCTACATTCTCCAACACAGTAGCCATCAGCCATGTGTAGCTAGCTGGCACTTAAAACATGGCTTGTGTGACTGAGGAACTGAATTTATTATTTTATTTCAATTTCAATTTATATTTAAATAGTCAAATGTGGCTACTGTCTACTGTAATGGACACTTCAGATCTAGACGTCATGCACACACACATTAAAAAATCAGAGGATCTCATTTTAATAGAGGAATCTCCAAATGTCATGGGATCCTAGACGTAGAAGCCAATTTCTAGTGAGAGTGAATGGAAAAATAAAAACATGGATTGTTTAATCTGGGTTTTGTGCGATGTATAGGAGTTTGCCACTCAATGAGGGAAAGCACTACAAGCAGAAAGAAAACTGTGTACAAAGAAAAGGGGAAGAAAATGAAGGTCAAGAGAGACTCTGAGCCAGAACCACCCCAAACTGCTGACCCACAGAAACTGGAATAATCAGTTTGTTATTTGAAGTCACTATATTCTGGAGTAATTTGTTATACAGCAATAGGTAACAAATATAGGATGAAACACTATACTGTGTGTGCACTAACTTCATCCTGTGGACAGTGATGGGGAATCAGAAAATAACAGAGGTGATGCTGTGGCTCAGAAGACAAGGGAGAAAGGCCTGTGAAAATGTATTATGCTAAGCTGACCTCTCCACCACATCTAGCATCGGCCTCTAGAAAAGACCCAAAGGCTCTAGACACCAGGGCTTCTGAGCCCTCCCACCACGGACTAGCCCAGGCCCTTCCGCACCTAGAAGACCATTTAATTTCAAAAGCAACATTTCAAAGGACATTAAGTCAGCCTCCCTAACTGTGTTCCCTACAAGCAATTACCTTTTCTGCTGGATAATAGGCCAACAAGAATTTTAAGGACAGAACTCATATTTTTAACTTCCATATGCCAAGCTGAGAAAAGGGCTTTATGCGAATATAGCAAAAAAATATATATACCCCCCAAAAGTCATCATCATTAGGCTTATTTCAAAATCAGATCTAATATTAATTCCCAGGCAATAGCACCCTTTGGAATGAAAAGATTTGATTACTCTATAGGAATTCTAATGAATAGCACCCGCCACTCCTCTACCCACACCCACCCCTATGCTCTCTAAGCATTTTAAAGAATTTTTCTTTTTTTTAAGTAACATTATATACAGTTCAGAAACACCAGCTAGAAAACATACTGGCTTTGGAATTGAAAGATCAGAGCCCTTGGAAGGCCTGGTGACAGAGGCCAGAGAGCACTGTGGGAAAAGTAGAATGAGTTAATGCTTCTCTGCAGATTTGGGGCCAGTACCCTTTCCACCATATGCACAATCTATAGAGCAAATATATCCACATGGGTCATCAACACCAGTCCCGGTCCAAACTTGGGAGGCAGAAAACCTAAAATAGCTATGTGAACTCTGTGTTGTTTTTTAAATGAGCCAAATATTTAAGCCAAAAGTGGTATAGACAGATACAACCAGCAAGTATCAGCAGTTCCATCTTGATATCCACAGGCTAGAAGAATCTCTCTTACATCCCTTCTCTGTTTCTTACTAAGTTTTATAAAACCACAGAACATCAGAATCAAAGGGTCCCTGCAGGGGCAGGGAGCAACCCTCCCTCTCACAAATAAGGAAATTAAGGCCGGGGAGGGATGGGGACTCACATCAAGCTGCATGCACATTGACCCAGCTGGGGCAGAAGCTCAGTCTTTTTCAGCAGTTTGGAAGAGTAAGTCCAGTGCTCCCTGGATCCAGTCTCAGAGGGGTGGTAACACAACAGATTGTTACTCACGCAAGCTGACTGTGAACTGCTCCTTTCTTCTGATTAGCAAGTCTTAAAAAGAGATGCTTCTTGATTCTCATATGGTCCTTTTAGGAAATCCACTTTCTTCTACCCCAAACTACTTTGGTTTCAGGAACAAGACAGAGGGATAAATATTTCATTCACATGAAGCTCCGTCAACACTCCTGTGGGATGACACAATATTGGGAAACCAGCAATGAGACGCTTCTACCAATTACAAGATTTGACAATGTATAGGATCTTTGAGAAAAGGTTTGGAAGGACTCTTTCAGGCTGCAGGACTATAGATGTGCCCTCTCCCTAGAGCCACCAGGCATGCAGTTGGCTCCCCTGGACAGGCTTCTCTGTGGCTCACTGCAGAGGACAGATTTCTTTCTCTGCTCTTGCCTTTCTTTGACTGAAAAAAAAAATGTGCACATATGGGGAAAAATGAAAGCATACCAATAACCTATAGAAAGAAGTTAAGTCTCCTTCAAACTCCTGAACCCAGGCCCTGCCTTTAAACGCAAGCATTATTCACCGTATGTTATTTCATGCCTATGTGTATATCTCCTTTTCTCTCCACCAAGGGGAACATTCCAAACTCATATTGCCTTGGGTATTTTTCACTCAACAAAAGAGCTTTAAGATCTTTCCCTGTCACCATATAGAGATCTACTTTATTCTTTTTTCACAAGTCCATAATATCCCATTGTTTATAAAATCATTTATTTATCATTTTCTTATTAATGAACATCCTGGTTCTTTCTAATCATTTGTTTCTCAAATCTCTGCCACGGGCAGAGTCTCAGTACAGGTCTGGAGGATAAGACCCTGGTAGTATATGGCAGGCTTGTGCATGACAGACATTTTTTAAATCAGGGACAGGATGCTAGGGCAGCCCAGTAATCGCACTGCCTCTGTACAGAACCAGTAGAAACCTTATGTCCCAGTTTCCACCTCAGCCTGACTTCTTGTGCCTGCTTCCTCCTTTCCTCCAACCTCCCTCTGGCCTTCAGAGCATTCATATTTTTTCTGTCTCCTCCACTAGGGTCAAAAGTTCCACTGAGGACCAAACCCCCACACCCCTCAGAGTCCTACTGTTCTGAACCTTCTTCCCTTTGCAGAGAAAAGCAATTCATTAAACATCTCCTAAAGAATCCACGAATGCCTCAACGATTGATGGAGTGAATAGCAAGCACTTAACAAAGGTCTCATGGTTTTCAATGGGTTTTACTCTCAACCCTTCTAATAGGAAGACTTCTTGAGTGTGCAGGAAGCTATTTTCCCTCAGGTCACACCCATGTTCTTCAAGGTGACCCCGCAGGGGCAGAAGGAGCCAACAGCACACCCGGGCCCTCCCAGGCCAGTGGCCACAGTGCGTTTGTGTGCCTGTGCATGCGTGGATACGTGAGCACAAAGCAGGCCATTCCATAAACAACAAAAACACAAAAGCAGACCGCCTGTGACCTTCAGAAGAACCCTGCATCCCCCCAGCAAAGGCTGTCGGCAGGACTGCCTGGTGCTCTTTTGTTCGGGGCTGATTGGAGCTGTCACGGACACAGTGCATCTCCCAGTGGCAGCCTGCTGTAAGCCAGGCAAGCTCCGTGCAGATGCCCTGCCTGGAATTCACTCTGGCAAGGAACCCGGGGCCTTTCTCCTCCAACAAGGGGAGAGTTTGCAGGTGATAAGGAATCACAGCAGCTGAAAACCACAACTTATGCTGATGACTAATTAAGTGCCAGGCACAGTCCTAAGTGCTTTATATATAATAGCACACCTGATCGCCACCCAGCGCTGTCGGTACTACCATCATCCCATCTACAAAGCAGGAAACCAAGGCACAGAGGTTGAGTAACTTGTTTAGAGTCCCACAGCTAGTAAGTGGCAGACGTGGAGCAGCAATCTAGACCCATGGCTATTTCCCACTAGGCTGGGGGCGGTGGTTAGGGGGTAGAGTGTTTACAGTGAGGCACTGCTTTGAGCAATCCACACATACCCCGGGTGATCTTTCCAAGCAGCCCCGTGGAGCAGGAACCATGAATAACTCCATGTGCCAGTAAGGACACGGGAGGTCATCTGAATAAGCCTGTGGAAGATCTGGCTGCTAGTAATTAAACTTGAGAACCCAGATTCCTTGAGCTACAGAGCTCGTGCTCAGAACCACTGCTCTGCACCACCTCTGATTCCACCGGCCCCACTTCTGCAACAGCTGCCCTCATGTTTTGCATTTAAACCACAAGTGGCATCTTGTACCTGAACTTGGGACTTTAGCAAATATCAGCCAGCCTCAAGGGCTTGTGAAATCTTTTGGTTTTAAAAATATTCAATGTCTAACACTATGGAGATAAACAGGTGATCAGAAACACAATAAACCTGGAAATAGAACAGAGGCCACCTACTGGCCCCCAGTTTCAGGGAGACAATAGGTAACACTTTGTGAGTGCTTATTGCCAGATATTGTTCTAGATGCTTGACCTGTTAAAAATCATTTAATTCTCCCAACAAATTTCTAAAGTCGGTAGCACTGTCTTCATTTTATAGGGGAGACAAGGCACAGAGAGGTTCGATAAGCTGCCCATAGTCACACAGCTTATAAGAGCAGGACCAGGATTCAAGGCCAGGCAGTCTGGCTCTACAGTTGGGTTGCCGGACTTAGCAAATTGTAAAAACAAAACAGAAACACATAAGTGACCAGTAACTGTGTTAGCATAAGAATGTCACATGCAATATCCCTGCTCCTCCTACATGATTCGCACAGCATGCTTCCCTGTCCCCTGTCTGTGAGACCAGTCCAGTGTCACAGTGTCTAATAGACTCACCTTTGCCGAGGATCCTAAGTGGGGGAGATGCCCACAGCCTGTCCCAACCCCTCTGCTAACGGCAAGGTGAGACTCTCTCACCTCCACCTCCCATTATCCCACCTGCCAGCACAAGGTAGAAAAACACATCACTGCCCCCACATAGAGCACCCTCCCAGCTCCCATGTAGCTTCTGATGCTAAAGAGAGGACTCTTTATTCACCTCTGGACCACGGAGCTTGTCTATACAGCCAGCAGCCTCTTTCTACTGAGGTTTGGAATAAAGCTGTAGCCATGTACACGAAGTAGGTGAAACGGCCGCTCCCCATGAGCTTGGAAATGCATGAGGAGCGCTGAAGGGCCCTCCTGCCCCTCCCTCTGCAGGGCGTCCTAAGCGTCAACCCTGGGCTTCAGTCTGGGGCGTCGACGCACAAACAGGTGAGGCTCCTCTGAAAATAACAGAATCAAAAGGGCCTGTGTGCTTCATTCCCCGTTCTGATTCTCCCTCCTTTCTTTTTCCCTTTCTTCCCCTACCGATCTTACTGAGGGCCTCAGGGGGGAGGGGGGTGGGGGAATGGGATAGACCGGTGATGTGTAGTAAGGAGGGCACGTATTGCATGGTGCACTGGGTGTTATACGCAACAAATGAATCATCGAACTTTACATCGGAAACCGGGGATGTACTGTATGGTGACTAACATAATATAATAAAAAAACATCAAAAAAAAAAAAAAAAGGGTCTGTGTGGCTGTGTATCAGGGAGAGGGCCAGCAGAGCTTCGGGGCCAGAGGTGGAGCATGGAAAAACCTCCAAACAAGTGAAAGCCAAAGTTACAAGTAAAGAGCAGCTCAGAGACAGGCAGACTCTAGATATTTACAGGGCCTGCTGCAGCATGTGTGCATGGATCCAGATGTGGATTTCGAGATTGCCATTTGGGGTGCTTCTTGGGGCTAAGAACCATGAAGACACATGTCCCCCCTGCGGTTTTATGACCATGTTTAGCAATGAGTGATGCCGAACGGAAGGGAGCCATTCTGCAGTGCCTGCCTGGGCCTCACAGACGCTGCCTCCCCCCTCCCCAGAGTGGCAGGGCTGGTTGAAGCACAGACCTCCTCTCTGCCCCCAAAGCTTTCTGTTTCCACAAAAGGGATTCTCAGCAAAACAGCATCATGACTGCAGGTAATCGCAGGCCTCTTTCTCTTTAAATAGCTTCTTTGTAACCACAAACATGTATGTTTTTCATAAAGCTCTGAAAATTGTACTAGGCCCTGGGGAGGTACCAAGTGGAAACGCGGGTGCCGGGAGATTAGAACTCAGCTACTCCAGAGGTACACTGTGCTGTTTGTAACAATTATAATAATACACCTGTACCACTATTGTCAGTGTGGACCAGCCACACGGGGGCTCATTAGTATTGTATTAGGGCTGCATGGGGAAACAGATAATGGCCCATAATGAAAAATGCCAAATTTTCTATATAATAAAAATGAACTTGATTAATGAAAATCACTTTCAGGGAAAGAGTTACAGCGTTGTTAGAAATAAAAAATGATGTATTAATCCGACATTCTTACAGATGGTCCCAACCTCCTGACAACTGCTATTCATTTGAGATGCTATTAGCATGCATAATTATGCTAATTAAGTTGTAATTAAGCACCAATTCTTCAGAGGGCTTTTTTTGTCTATCATTTAATACAACTCAGTTGCAAAGAGTGCTTAAAGCTTTGTACAGTGTTTCATTCAAAAGGGGTTCCCAAATTTCTTAGCAAAGATTTAGCAGCTGAGCCATGGATAGGAGCTATAATCCTTGTTTTGGTTAAAGAAAAGTCAGTAAATACCAGCGGGGTCTGCCAGTTGTTGATAAAATAATGAACGCTTTCTGCTAAAATAAGCACAGTTCAAACCAGGGCAATTACAATGAGAACAAAATGTATAATTATCAGTAGTGATAGAACCATTGTCCTATTACATGGTCGGTTTTATTCTTTTTATTTGAAAAAAGGGGACTTAAGGAGTACATTCAATAAGAAATAATTAGAAAAAATGGCATTCAATATTTTATTAAAAGTAAAATAAATCAGAAAGCTGAGAGTATCTCCTGGGGAAGGGGATGTGCATAGAGAACGAATCAGTGATTTTGTTTCCAGTTGCAAAGGCTATTTGAGATAAACATTTTAAAAAGAACATCATAAAATGATAAAGTGCACATAAATGGTTTTTTCAACTCTACTTGTCTACAGAGGCAAAAGCAGATTTTTTAGCAGAGAAGTCAGCTAAACTGGCAATTTCAAAGATACATGTTTACCTGCCAATTTGACTGAATTCTACCACTTTTGTTCCCAAATATTTATTGCATATGAGTATGCCAGATGCTGATTTAAGTTTGGTTTTGTTTTCTGACTAGTTCAGCTGTGATGAGGCCAGAAACAGCCAAGGAGCTTAGAACAAAGGAGGATAAAGGGCTTGAGACAAGTGTCTGAAGGAGAGGCTAGCAGGGTGCGTTTTTCTGGGATACTAGCACCCTGTTACCTTCCTTCCAAAGCAGATAAATCTGTTTCCCATGAGCTGCCTTGTCATCTTTATTCTATACTGAGCTGAAGGGGCAGAATCAGTAAACAGACTTTGAGGAGCTCTGATTCTCCCTGAATGTAACTTTTAGTGACTTATTTTAAAGAAAACCAAGAGTCTACACCATTGCAACCCCATCTCCCAATTGCCACATAAAAAATGACCAGGGAAAGTTAAAAAAAAAAAAAAAACCCTAGAAGGGAGCGTTGGAAATACCGCTATGCCAAATCTTGGCAAATCATCTCCCTCCTCCTTCTAACTGTGGCATTACAAAAATAAATATATACTCTTTCTTTGAAATGAGCTTTGCCTTTTCTGTTGCAATCTCTTTTTGGACATAGTCTTTGCATTTAATTTTACCTTAAGCCTCTGGAAAACTTACTCCTCGGGTAGTATGCTCTGCAGAAACCCTCATTTTGTCTAGTCTCTGCTTTCTCTCCCGGTAGTCCAGAGCACAAGGGAAGGAACTACAGAGAACCACTGCTCTGGAAGATGGAGGTAGCTGGTGGCCTGCCTCAGCACAGTGTAACATTCAACAGAGGGTTCAGCAAAGTGTCCTCATCTATAAAATGGAATGCCCATTAGCTGCTCTGAACAGCTCACATGTGAGGATCAGACAAGGCAGTAAGTGTATAGGCACGGTGAACAGAATGGACCGTTACATCAGTGTGTGGGATTTCCACTCAATGAAGATGTCAAGTGTTATTGAGACCCTCTGATGCGGAATGTCCAGGTGCATCCAGGCCACAGACGCAAGTACGCTTTTCATTTGTTCATTCAAATATTTACTATGTATCTATAATGTGTTCTGTAAAGTTTCAAATACTGGGGATACAGCCCTGAATGTGTTGACACATTTAAATAAGATGCCAGATATAAATGCTATGAAGAAAATAAAACCGAGCAACATGACAGAGTTACTGGACAGGGAGTTGCTTTTGATAATATGGTCAGGAAAGTTCTCTCTGAGATGCTGACATTTAAGCAAAACTGGGAATAACATGGAGTTGGCAACAAGAGTATACTACATTAAAATAAAGAATGGGATTCCTCCAAAGCACAGCAAAGAAAACAATCAACAAAACAAAAGGCAGCCTATTGAATGGGAGAAGATATTTGTAAATGACAATACAGGGTTAATATCCAAAAAAAAAATAAAGAACTCTTATAACTCAATGTCAAAAAAAACAATCTTGATTAAAAATGGACAGAAGCCCCGAATAGACATATTTCCAAAGAAGACATACAGATGGCCAACAGACACATGAAAAGATGCTCAACATGACTGATCATCAGGGAAATGCAAATCAAAAACACAAGTGAGATACCACCTCACACCTGTCAGAATGGCATTATTAAAAAGACAAGAAATAACAAGTGTTGGTGAGGATGTAGAGAAAAAGGAACCCCTATGCACTTTGGTGGGAATGTAAATTGGTGCAGCCACTGTGGAAAACACTATGGAGGTTCCTCAAAAAAATTAAAAATTGAACTACCATATGATCCAGCAATCCCACCTCTGGGTATTTAACAGAAGGAAATGAAAATACTAATTTAAAAAGATATACGCACCCGTATTTTCACTGCAGCATTATTTACAATAGCCAAGATAAGAGCAGCCCAAGTGTCATTAACAGATAAGTGGATGAAGAAGATGTGGTACACACACACACACACACACACACACACACACACACACACACACACTGGAATATTACTCAGCCATAAAAAAGAACGGAACCTTGCAGTTTGCAAAAACATCAATGGACCTACAGGATATTATGCTAAGTGAAAAATAGAGAAAGACAAATACCATATGATCTCACTTATATATGGAATCTAAAAAACAAATGAACAAACAAAACAAAAACAGGTTCATAGATACAGAAAACAAACTGGTGTTTGCCAGCAGGGAAGAGTGTCGGGGGATTGACAAACTAGGTGAAGGGGATTAAGAAGTACAAACTTCCAGTTATAAAATAACTAAGTCACACAGATGTAAAATACAGCACAGGGAATATAGTCAATAATATTGTAATAACTTTGTATGGTGACAGATGGTAATTAGACTTATCGTGGTGATCACTTCATAATGTTTACAAATATCAGATCACTGTGTTGTATACCTGCAACTAATATGGTATATTTTTTAAACTGAAGTATTAAAAAAAAAAAAAAGAGTATGTTCCATGATGAACATCCCAGCAGAGAGAACTGCTAGTGCAAAGGCCCTAAAGCAAGAATGAACTTGGCTGATTTGAGGGATGGAAGGAAGGAATGGATGATAGGACACAGCAAACAAGTCTGAGATTAGAAGCCCATGGGCTCATAGAAGAGATCAGATCATACAAATCCTTGCAGATGCAATAAGAAGTTTGAATTTCTTTCTAAGTGCAAAGAGAGGACATTCAGTCGTTTCCAATCAGGTAGTGATGGATTCATGTGAGCTTCTGGAGAGAACTGGGTTGCAGGTGAGCGAGAGGTGAGCAGAGTTAAGAAGCTCTTGCAGGAATACAGATGGGAGACAGTAGCTTGGACAGAGCAGGTGGCACAAAAACGGGGAAAGTGGTCCAATGGGGGACATATTTTGGACACAGAACTAATAGGACTGACCATATATACACAGGACATGTGAACTTGGTCACTCGTTGCAAAATATCCCCAAGAATATTTGCTTTCTGTTTTAGCATTTTTATTACTTACATGTCCCCATATTAAAACTGAAGACAAAATATGGACAATCAGCTGACCTCAAGCACAATATCTAAGACATGGAGGAAAACCTTGGATGATGGGACCATCAGATCTCTGGCAATGGCCTCTGAGGAAGGCATGCAGGCATTCCCAACTTATGTGAGCTACCTGTAATTCATATAAGAAATATCAAGGCCTGGAAGCTGGTGGGCAGAGTTCCATAGGAGTCTGAGAACTGATGGAAAGTAAATGACTTCAAATAAGGAAACCAGTAACTTGCTTGCTGGAAAGAACCACAGGCAGAGACAGAGAAATTAATCAGTAGCCCTCAAAGAGTAGAAAAAACAATGACCAGGAAAGGAAAAGCTAAAATTCCCACACGCAAATTGCAGGAAAGGGGCTTATTCACTTTCATTAGCCAAACAGGGCTGACTAAATGCAAGGCTCAGTTACACCTGCTACCACTTTACCTGACAATGTCACCCGTGAAGGAAGTACAACAGTCTCGAGGATGGTGAGTCAGCCCAGATGTGACAAAGCTTTAGCCACTGTCCTTTCCACACCCAGACAATTCCTGTGACTTTGATTCTCCAGAGCTCCCTCCCAAATATTCATGAGAAAGTACGTTTCTTCCTGGACCTACAGATCTTGATCACAAGAGCCCCTTTCCTGAAGGCAACCACAGCTTTTTGGAAGAATGAGCTTTTCTTTGCCTTTTCTAGAACTCAGCATTTTAAATATATCACTTTGCCAGTAATTGTTGAGGTAAGAAGGGTGGAATAAGGGAATGATGAGGGGAACAATTTTAAGAACAGGTGGCAAAATATATTTTTCAATATGTGACCAAAAAAAAAAAAAGGCAAAGCAAAAGTCAAATGACAAAGAGGAAAAAATATTTTCAACCTATATCACAATAATGTCAACATCCCCAATATATTAAAAGTTTCTATAAATAGAGAAAGCAAGCCCAACAATCCTATACCAAAAACAAAACAAAACAAAACCAAAAGATACAGGAATCACAGAAAAAGAAATACAACTCTTAAATGTGTGAAAATGTGCTCACTCTTGCTAATAAAAGAGAAATGAAAAATAAAACTACAGCTAAATAGAATTTCACAACTATTATGTTCACAGCCTATGAAGGTTGACTGCATACATACCTACACATACTCGCATGAGCACACACCACACACACGCACACACATACTGTGCTGGTGAGGGGAAAACAGGGTAAGATTTAGTATTTGTTTGTAGACTTTTCAGACGGTACAACCCCTATGGCAAGGAATTTTTAAATGTCTAGCAAAGTTATACATGCATTTACCCTTTTACTCAGAAATCCCAAAGACATGCTGGCAAAAAAATAAGGTGACAGGAACCAACTAGCAAAAAACTACATATAATACAATTGTCCATCAATAGGTGACTAGTTGGATAAACTACCATGCATTATAAAAAAGAATAAGTGAGATCTACATACAGCTATGGAGTGATCATCAGAAAATACCATTAATTTTAAAAATGCAAGGAACAGAAAAGCATGTAGAGTATATTTCCTCTCATTTTCAGAAGAATATGTGTGTGTAAGTGAACCTGCTTCTAATTTTAAAAACGCAGGCACAGAAGTGCCTGTATTTTTTTTTAAGATGCCACATAGGGACAAGTAAAAGAATAGGGTGGGGAGTTGGGGTAAAAGCTAGATTTCTCTGAATATCTCTTGTTTTTCAGACATGTCTCTAGAGCTATGTAAATGTTTTACCAAGCTGTACTGAAAAAATTAAATCAGAATAAGAAGAAGTACCTCAAATCTGAAAACTAAATGAAGCAAAGAACCTAACTATGTATTACATAATCAAAAGACATTATTCCAAGTGACTTTAAAATATAATTTGATCATGAGTCTCAAACGGGTGTATCCTAAGGTCAAAAAGAACTGCAAAGAAATATTAGTTTTGGGCATTTGTACTGTCAGTATCAACTCAATGTACTTGTTCATAAAAAACGTGTTTTTCTTAAAGCTATCTGCAGAAAAGTCCTGTGCATAATGACAAACCAAATACAAAGAGCCCAGTGTCCAGACTCTGGTCTCAAAATACCTTTTCTCACTGATAGAAAGTACTTGCTCCTTGGAGAAATGGCTGATTGCAGATCTAAGCACAGGAAATGAGCAAGATGAGCCAGAGACAAAGAGGAAAGCATGAGTCACCAAGACTTCTGGGATCACATCAAAGGACACAGAAGCCAACTTGAAGGAAATTCCATTGGCCAAAGATGGAGCAATTTGAGCATAAAAAGAACAGTATCTGTCATTGATTTAAACATATCAATCACGTTAAAATTCATGTGTTTATAATTACATTCTTTTTAAAAATTTGTCATTGCTATGGTTTAAATGTTTGTATGCATCCTCCAAATTCATATATTGAAATAATGCTCAGTGTGATAGTATTTGAAGGTGGAATCTTTGGGAGGTACTTATGGAAGGTACTTTGGGAGATCCTTACTTTGGGAGGACAAACACCCTCATGAATGGGATTAGTGTTCTCATAAAAGAGACCCCACAGAGCTCCCTAGTCACTTCCACCATGTGAGGATACAACAATAAGTCTGAGACGCAGAAGATAGCATTCAAATGACCATAGTGGCACCTTGATCTCAGATTTCTAGCCTCCCAAACTATGAGGAATAAATTTCTGTTTTTTATAAGACATCCAGTCCATGGTATTTTATTTCAACAGCCTGAAAGAACTAAGATAGTCACTGCTAGAGGATGCTAGGAAACTATACTCATTGTTTTGAAAACTGGAAAATACAAATGAGAAAAATCAAATATTTGCCCCCCCTTTCCCTAAATGAATTCTCCCTCAATTTAAAAGAATAAAAAGGAAAGAAAGGAAAATAAAAGTTCTTCTTTTCTGAAGAATTCCAGGTTAAAAAATGAAACAAAGGTAGACTTAGAACATCACCACTTTGCAACATTTAAAAAAATTATAGATCTGGGCAATATTTATCAATGGTCAATTAAGCTATCAGGTAGGAAGATGGTGGGGAATTTTAAAAAAGGATGGAGTGACTTGACCATGTCTGAACCCAATGATAAATTTTAACCTCAAAAAGAGATACAAGCAAACATTGTGTACCTCCTGATAGAAGTACTCTATACCACCTAGGAGATGTAGGTTTAAAGGGAGAATCAAAAAGAATCAACCAGCCATGGTGATTGGATCATCAAATGTTACCAATATCCCAGCTAATCCAGAGATTGTAAATAGACTTCTAATCCTCTGATGGCTTTCATGACCCTGTACAGCAGAAAAAGATGCCAATGATAACACAAATTTTTATCCTAGAAATGCAAGGATGGCACAAGAGTAGAAAACAATCATTTCAAACAATACTGGTAAAACATTTTATAAACTTTAAATACCCACTCATGAAAAAATCTTAGGAAACTAGAAAAAGAAGGAAAAATTTTAAACTGATACAAAGTGATTTCTAAAAACCTACTATAAAATTCTTAAATGTGAAATATTAGAAACATTGTTTTTAAAGTCAGGAAATGGACATAAGTCCTACAATCACTTTTATTCTGGAGGGTCTTAGTTCATAGAGTAGGCCAAGTAATGAAAATAAGAGGTAAAGACTAGAAATAAAAAGAAAAAATTGATATTATATAAAAATTACATAACATCCTATGGATTATACAGCAAAACAAAACTACAAATAAAAGGACAATTTAGCAAGATTTCTGGATAGGTAGTTTAAATATAAATAAATAACATTCCTATAAACCAGCACTAACCAACTAGAAAATATTATAGAAAAAAAATTCAAGGAACTTAATTTCTATGAGGAAATAAGCTATTAAAATGTATATGACTTGTGGAGGAAATACAATTAAAATCATTAAAAGATACAAATTTTATAAATTTATACTACATTTATAAATGAGAAAATACCATTAAAAATTCAAGTCTCTCCAAATTAATCTTTATATTTATTACAGTTACAATTAAAATCCCAACAGAGTTTTTCATGGAGTTGACAAACAGATCCTAAAATTCATATTGAAGGAGAGAGATCCAAGAATTGCAAAGAAAACTGTGAAGAAGAATAAGAAGAGGCAACTATTCCAATGTATATTGCTGTGTAATAAACCACCTCAAAACTAAGTTGTTCGAAACAACAATTTATTTTGTTCACAAATCTACAGTTTGGGCAGATCTTGGTGGAAACTTCTCATCTCTGGTCTGAAAGGCACCAGCAGAAGTTGAAAGTAGTGCTCAGGGCTGCCACCATCTAAAAGCTCATTAACTCACCTGTATGGCCGTTGAGGCTGCCTGATGGCTGGGAACTAGGCTGGGCTGTTGGCTGCAACACCTATACTTGGCCCCTCCACAGGGCTGCTTGGCTTCCTTGCAACATGGTGGCTTGATTCTGAGACAACCACGTGGAAGCTGTATCTGTATCACACTTTATGATCTAGCCTTAAAAGTCACACAACATCTTATCTGTTTGAAATAGACAGTTAACCCTTTCCAGAATCAAGGAGTGGGGAACTAGACCTCTTGATGCAAGAAGTGTCAAAGAATCTACAGACAAGTTTTAAAACCACCACAGGCATGTTCCCATAAGATATGATATTTAAACTATAGCCATTAAGCATGACCCAGGGATACACAAAACACAGGATGGACTGGAATAGCATGATTTGGGATGGGATGGGATGAGATGGGATAGGATTAGACGGAAAACCAAGAAACAGAGTCATATGTAAATGGATACTTGATACAACAAGGGTTGACATTACCAACTGGTAAGGAACTGATGGACTATTTATTTAAATGTGCTGTTACAAATGATATTCATTTAGGAACAAAATAAAATTAGGTCCTTACAGAAAAATAAATTCTAGGTGAAATAAATGTGTAAAACCTCAAAACAAAAATCAAAACTTTAACAAGAAAGAAATGTAAAATAATGTATTTACAACTTATTGGTAGTGAATTATTTTTTAAATGAGATATCAAAAAGCACCAATCATAAAGAAACAGATTGTGAATTCTGACTAAAAGTAAATTTTCAGTTTCTATGTAACTAAAGATACCATTAAAATGCAAAAGACAGGCCACAGCCCAGGAGAATGTCTTTAACTGACAATTGATTAGTATCAGAATATATAAAGAACAATTAATACTCAATAAGGAAAAGGCAAATAGCTCAATACAAAAATTAGCAAAAGCTACATGCATTTAGTTCATAAAAAAGGAAACACAATGAAAAAAATACAGGAGAAGCTCCACAACTTTCCCATTTATCAAGGAGATGTAGTTAAACAACTATAAAATACCATTTTTTACCCAAAAACTTGGCACATTTTTTAATGACAATATCAAATGTTGGAAGGATCATGTGTACACTACCGATAAATGGATATTTGGGCAATACGACAGTATCTAGTAACATTAAAAACATTCAAGTCTTGCCAACCAGCAACATCATTTCTCTAATGTACGTACTTTAGAGAAATGCTCACACACACACACGAAGAAATTAACAAACGTGTTAATGGTTTGTGAGAGCAAAATAAATAAATAAATAAGAGAAAACACTTAAGTGTTCATCAGGAGAGAAACAGATAAGTTATCTTATTTTCAAATAATGAAAAATTCAACACTTAAGTGAAAGAACTTGATTTATAAGTATATTGAATTTTAAAAGCAAGTTGCAAAAGGATAAGCACTGCATAATATACCACTAATGCATTTTCACACCATATATTATCTATTGATACATACTGATGTAGCAAATGAATAAAATTATGGAAGTGAAGGATATTTGCCAAGACAGTAGCTTTCTTTGGGAAGCAGAGAATGGCAAGGTGGCTGCTGGGAGTACAAAGGAGGCTTTCCTGATATGTCACACTTTATATCATAATAATAATTATAAATATAAAAATTTGAAGCAAAAATATCAGAATGTTAAATTTTATGATTTCTAATTAATGGACAGAGGTATTTGTTACACTACTTTCATAATTAGCTCATTTATATTAAACATGTTAAGTATCAATAAATCTAGTTATTGGACTCTTGATGGCAAGAAACTCAAGTCACCCAGATCAGATAAAAACCGAATATTTTGACTCACAGAATCCCACAATTGTTTGAAAGAGCAACCCTGAGAAGAAAAAGTTTTCAGCAGATCTTAGAAACAAAGTTGAACCAAGAAATGTGAATGCCACCCGGATTCTCTCATCCACTCTGCTGCCTGCATCTTTCTGCATGTAGTACTACCATCCTTACCAGAACTGCTAGTACTACTGCTGCTGCTGCTGCTAGCAGCGATGAGCACTTATGGAGTGATTACTGTTTACACAGCAATGATCTAAGTGCTTTATGTTTAGTAACTAATGTTATCCTCAGAACAATACCACTTTATGGATGGAGAAACTGAGGCTAAGAAAGGTGAAATATCTTGCCAAAGCCATGCAGCTGGTAAGAGTTAAAAAGGCATTAAACCCAAAAAGCCATTATTATCCCTGATCACCAGAAATGGATTTTTACCAACCTGTAGTAATAGAAGTATTGAGTTCTTTTTGTATATTTTTTTCGTCTCATATTTTCTGCTACTGGAAAAAGACAGATGCTCTTTCTGGCCTCACATTAAAAAATCCAAGGGAAGGGTTTTGATTACCTGATATTGGGTGGGGTTCTCCTCCCGAACCAATCACATGCAGCCTGTAGGGGGCAGCACAAGGGGTATAACGAAACATGGAATACAACGGAAGTTTCCATGGAAACTATAAAGTTAGAGCAGGAAAAGAGATTACCAGAGAAAGTGAAGACTCAGTTTCCTAAGGCAAGAGGGAAAAGTAAGCATGAGAGCTGTGTGGATAGATGATAGATGCCCACTACATTTTAGTATTTAGTATTAAATATGGTGCTTGTTTTTTATACTTTTCTGTTTTATCTAAAACATGTACAATGAGCATGTATTATTTTTATAGCTCTAAAAAATTTAAGTTCTTTCAGCAGCTGCCCCTCCTTTGCATTCTTCTCCTCTTTTCTTTTCTCTCCCCGGAAATAGATTCTGGCACTTCGTGTTGGTGGATGAATGGAGCCAATGTCTCCTACACAGTCTCTGAATTCCTCCTGAAAAGTCTAAAATGTTCTCTGTAAACATCCCCAGAGTGAAGAAATTAGGAAAGTTATTTAAACGTCATGTTTAAAAGTTGTTTTAAATGATTAACTTTTATTTTCTTTATTTTTGAAATCAGGATGAGCAAACAGAAACAGTGTGTTAGAGAACCAGGGACATAGGTTCAAATCTTGGCTCTGACACTAACTGGGAAACAATTGTGAACATGTCTTAATCTTCCTTATCTTAAACTCATCATTTCAAAAATGGGGTAAATGACAACAGCCTCACAGGACTGGGAGGTGGCAGATGGTATCTGGAAGGGAGAAAATCAGAATGGTAAGAGTTTGGTCCAGGCAGTAAGGTAATCATAGATTTGTAGAACAATCTGTCACTTGTCCAGAAGAGCATCAGTGGTCTTCTAGAAATTTGTAGTGTAAATGGAGATGCATTTCTAAGCTTTTTTCTCTTTATTCTAAGGGAGGGGTTAAGCCACTTCAGATATGTGCTCTGGCAGTGAATATGGCCCCTAGAGAAGGAAACTGTCCATGGTGTCTTTGCCTAGCATCCTTGCTAGAAAATAACTGTTTTTATGGCATGTTTCTGCTAAAGAACATTCTCCTACATGTCTGAAACTGGAGCCCTAGGAAGAGCCTCCTGTTCCCCTTTCTCAGCCAGGATTCAGTCCAAAGACATTAATAACGAGCTGTCTCGGACACTAATTTCTCTCTGCTACATTAGAGAGGCAGACAAGATAGGAAGCTGTGTCTTAAGAGAGTATTCAGGAAGAGCATTTTAGGTTCTGGGGTCTAGTATGAATCGTCCGTACATGTGGTGGCCAAGAAGAAAAGAGAGAAGAGCATTCCTGGGAGGGAAACAGATTCCAAACTGGAAGGATCTGGATCCATGATCGGCAACTGAGGCAAGATGAGAACACAAGTTGAAAGTCTGACTCATCTTCTGGGGACATTAATCTTTCAGACAGAGGGAGCAATAGTTCATTTCGAAGACTTAACAGAAGTTTGTGGTTGGCTTCACTCCCCAGACTGAGTTTCAGAGTGGTGTGGAGGGCCAATGAGAGTGAAGGAAGATGAAATTTAGAAGGCGATGTGGTAGTGGAGGTGATGGGGAGTCTAAACTTGGAGAGTGCAGGTGAGGATGGAAGAAAGTGAGTCAACTCAAGAGACATCTGGGAGTCTGAATTTGTGGGGCTTGTGATTATTTGGATGTATGGAGCAAAGAAGAGAAAAGTGTCAAAAAATGAGTCCTCGAGGACAGGCTGGAGCAGCTGCAAGAGTAAAGGTGCATTTGTTGAATAGGGGCATCTGGACATAATGGTACACTGCAGGAAGTGAGGAGCCCCAGAGATAGCTCTAGACGCCTAGGGCAATTACTCCTGTCCCTGTGGCAATGGAACTCACATAATAAATAAATGCATAATCTTTCATGTATAAAATAGTCTCTTGTGAATTTGGTCAACATAAGACAGCCCCACAAAATCCAGGTAAATTCATAAAATTGAGGATGGAAGACATAGTTAGAATTACAGAAACTCACTCTTGTGCCACCCCCTTTCCAGATACGACAGAGCTGCCAGCACATCTTCCTCTCCCTCTCTCTGTTTACTGTCAACAGGAAGCTAAGAGTTTAAGTCCCATAAATTACCACAAGAAAGGTGAAAATAAAATGCTAAGGGAATTCAAAGAAAGTAGAAGTTGTCTTCATTGGGGAGGACAAGGGACATGACCTGGAGATCAAAAGGCAAGCAGAATTTGGATTTTCAGAGAAGACTGGCACCTACTTGATTTTAGAAGAAGATGGGAGAGGGTATCAGGATGAAAAGCTGAAATAAAAATGAGGCTGTCTAAGCGCATAGTACCTAGCATACAGTGACACTCATTAAATGAGTCTTTGATCAGGGTCTAAATCTTAGCATCTTTGAAGTCACAAGTACCCCTTTGCTTATTTATGTCCCTGAACTTTGAGCCCATACGTCTATAGTTAACAAGGTGCTGTTGTTCTTATATACGGAACTACTCTTCTCTTGATCCAGTAGCTCTTATTTGGGGAAGAAGGACTTAACAGACCACTATGCTTTGGGAGGAAAGGCTAAAAGCTGCTCCTCAGCCCTGTGGACTGGGCCCTGAATAGGGCAGAGCAGACAAAAAAGAACAAAAGCTAGCACATCTAAGGGCCACTCGATTCTCTCCTGGGGAAAATCCCCCTGGCACATAACAAATAAATACTTGGTAAATTACCACAGTAAATTACCACAGAATGAATAAGGGAAGGAATGAAAAGTCACTCATTTTAATAATAGTAGCTCATATTTGTAAAGGACTAACCTGCCATAGTCACTGCACACAGTGATTTATATTCATCCCTTCCTCTTTGGTTTTCTTCTTTCTATAAATACGCAGTTAGGGAACTTTCCTGATATCACACAGCTAATAAGAGATGAAACCAAGACACAAACCCATGACTGCATTTATTGCAATCCTACTAATCCTGTTCCTGTATCATGCTTTGTCCCAAAATACTCATTCAACAGATATTTGTTGATCGCTTACTCTGTGCCAGTCATCTACTAGATATTGGGGATATACTGGTGAACTAGACAGACATGGCCCCCTTTGTGGATCTGGGAGTTGAAAAAACAAAATAAGCAGGCAATGAGATTCTAGTCATATCTGTAGCCCAGTACTTCAACTTTAGCTGTTGCTCGTTGCTATGAGAGGAAAACCACGTGGCGTGATTGGGAAGGACAGGGTGTAGGGCTACTTTTGAGACAGTGGTCGGGAAGGGCATTTTGGAAGTGATGACATTTTGATAAGATCTGAAAGTTAGAAGCCTGTCCTGCAAAGAAGCACCAGGAGGAGAAGTCATTTTTTTAAAAAATCCCTAGAGGAAAAACAACAAAATAGTAAGCTTTCCATGGCAATTTTAATTCCCAAGCATTTCTGCGTGCATTATTTCACTTCCCCTCACTGGGACAAGGCTTTGGAAGTCATTCCACTTCAGGGTCCTTTCCACAGGATACCTCCAACTATTTGCCCACTTTCCCCATCACCATTTCATTCCGTTAGTTAATAACTGCAGGCCATCGGCAGGGCTGGTGTAAGGGGCAACCATCTCTGAGAGAAAGAAAATCCTCCATTTAGTTAAGAATCAGTGAGGAGTGATGCCCAGTTCCAGGGTGAGGAGTATCAAGGCAAAAGTTTGCTGACCATTGTCCAAAAAGCAACCAGTTGCTCTTTAGGGAAAGCCAAACACGGCCTGCCTAATGAGGCTTGAAACTCTGAGCAAACAAATTCAGAGTCCACATTAGAGGCAAACACAGGGCAACAAAGAGAGGATCATTAAACACACAGACTGGCTAGGACCCTAACTTCCACTGGGGAGGAACTCAGCAACCCTGGTAAGCCATCTTGGGGACATGCAGTCAGGATGGGCTGGGACACAGCATCTCCCTAGAGAAGACATGCCCAAACCTCTCTGTTCATTCTTGCCCCATTAAATTCCTGAATCCCTCTTCCTTCACTCCACACTGGACAACCAGAAAAGTTTCATCAAGAAAACTCAGAGATTATCAGTGTATGACATGTGGACTGCTCCTGTTAACAGGGCAGTGACTGCTAATCCATCAGGAAACCCCTTCCTCCAAGCCTACAGGCAACCTCAGAAACCCTCTCAAAACAAATCCACAACCAACTACTATTGTGCAATAAGATATTTGGAACACAGTAAGAAATCTATGTGGCATTCCTGCATTCTAAATCATTTTAGTATCACGTTCTCCAATGATGAATCGCCCATAGCCCTCTAGGGGGAGTGATGCCTTTGAGATTACCTTTACAGGGTAACCATTCGGTGAGCAACTAATGCACACCGAAGTACTCTATGAATTCTGTCCAGTCTCTCTCCTAACTCACTCCCTCTGCAATCCCATGAGGCAGGAGATATTATTAGCCCCATTTTATAGAGAAGGGAACCAAGGCTCAAAGAAGTAACTAACAAAGGCAGGAAGTTAGTAAGTGACTGAGCCAGAACACAAACCTAGACTTTGACTTATTCCAAACTCGGGACACTTTAGACTACTCTACAACATGGTTAATTTTTTAAGAGGACAACATAGGGCACTTAAGAATGAAAAATTTTCCAGATTCTGCTAAGCATAAACCAAACACCAATAACCAACCCTCTGCTAGACACTTCCTCATTTCTAAACTCACAGCAGCAACAGCAAGATCCACAACAGTTATTGAGGCAGATCTTCTTCCCTGTTGAAACACCTTCTGAGAAGTAAAGCCACTTGTAAAAATCCCCAAGGTAGGGATGTACTGTATGGTGACTAACATAATATAATAAAAAATCATTAAAAAAAAAATCCCCAAGGTAATGAGCTGGGATCAGACCCGGGCCTTCTAAGCCTGAGTTAGGTCTTTATAGAACCTTGAAGTACAGCTGAATTTATCCCTTCCTTCCTTTATTCAAACTGCAATTGGACCCTGGCTGCCCGCTGTGTACTGGCTCCTCTGCTGGGCAGGGGCTACACTGATGAGCAGTTCCCCACATGTCCATGGAGCCTCTCATCTAATAGAGGACACAGACATTAAACAGACAAGTTCATGGAAAATCACATATTTACAGCTGCCAGCTCTCAGGGCCCTGCGAGAATAAAACAATGGACAGTTCAGTTTTGAATGCAGGGAGGGTGGGGTCAGATAATTCTTCAGATGGGCCTGAATGGACAGGTCCAGTGAGGCATCTTCAGAGGACTCCAGGGCAAGCAAGGTTCATGTGAGTTAACGTGGCACATACTGCTACCAAAAAAAAAAAAAAAAAAAAAAAGAAAAAAAAAGAGAAAGAAAGAAAGAAAGAAAGAAAGAAAGAAAAAAAAAGAAAGAAAGAAAGAAAAGTGACAGACTTCCTTGGCCCCAGTTTGGCCAGAAATTTGCACTGGAACCCAGCACAGGGGAGTGGGGTGGCTGTTGTGGCTGTTGAAGCACCCACTGCTCACATCCCACTCAGCTGACTCCCGGGCAAGAGAAGGCACATCCTTCAGGATGACTAATGCAGAGACAGTTCTGGACACCCAGCCTTAGCTTTCTTTCTGCCCCCTGCGCATTAAGGGAAATCCATTCACCACCAGATTTTCCCAGAAGTTCAGACAAATGTCTGTCACCTGCTGCAACAGGTAAACTGAAAAGAAGTAGAGACTAGCAGAACTTAAAACTTGAGCCAAACAACAGCATTTTTAGTGGAGTCCATGTGTTAAGCCCTAAGAAACACTCTCCTAGGAAAAACAAAAACAAAAACAAAAAAACATTAACCCTTCCTAAATACTTTATTCTCTATCTTGAGATGAGATGCTTACAGCACTGATGTGCTTTGCAGGCTCCCCTTCTCCAGAGTTGGGCCTTATAACTATACTTCAGCATTTTGTGTTTTATAACTAGGAAGCAAGAATTTGAGGGCATAGGTGGTCATGAGCTCAGGTAAATCTGAGGAAGAGCAGGGAAGAGCTCAAGAAGCCCCAAATATCAACCTTTTCTGGTTTCCTCAATTGATATGCCCCAGATTTACTTGAAAAGTTTCATTTCCTTCCTTATATTAAATGAAGTTAATATACAAAATGTAAAATTATACATATTTTTTAAAAATTGAATTGATGAGGTTAATATCCACTCTTGTCCATGTTGAAGTAACTAGTACTGGGCATTCTATACAACCATCAACAAAAAGAAAATGAGATAGGATATATGAAATGACAGTTTTCAGACAAAGAACAACAAGCATCTCAGGACTTTAAACCTTTTGAGAGACAAGACATAGATGAAATAAGCACTATAATTACCCCAGGCCTCTACCTGGAAGCACCTTCTAGACTACAGCATAGGACGGGAAACTATGATAAAGCATGGCAGTATCAATGAGTTGATGAGAGAGATCAGAGTTCAGAAAGGTGGAGAATTTTCAAGGTAGAGTACGAGAGCATACTCATGATCAAGGACATGTTACCTTTTTAAGTTCTGTTTCTTCATCTCTAGAATTAGAATATTTCTATTTAACCCACAGTGTTATTGGAAGGATTGTAAGACATCAGTGATAGCTATCATTTACAAAAAACTTACTATGTACCAGCTACTGTTCAAAACCTTTATGTTTACTTTGAACAACCACCACCAAGGTAGACACTAATATTGCCTCATTTGACAGCTGAAAAATCAGAAGACGATGTGGTAGGTGACCTCTAAGATGGCAACCGTGACCCTGACTCCTGGTAATCACACTCTTGTGTAATCCTTTCCCCTTGACTATGGGCCAGACTTAATACCACTTCTGAGATTAGTTTATAAAAACACTATGGTTTCCATCTTGGATATCCATCTCACTGCCCCTGAGGATCCCTACAGAGTCTCATGTGGCAATGAACTAAGGGCAGCCTTTAGCCAACAGCCAGTGAGGAACTGAGGTGTTCATTCTGAAAGCCCATAAGGAAATGAATCCTCACAACAACCACGTGAGTGAACAAACTTAGAAGTGGATCTTCCCCCAGTTGGGGCCTCAGATGAGACCACAGTCCTGGCTGATGGCTGAAACAGAGCACCAGCTAATCCATCCATGTTCAGATTCCTGACCCACAGAAATTGTGAAATAACTGTTAGTTCTTTTAGGCCACTAATCTTGGGGGGCGTAATTAGTTATATAGCAATAGAAAACCAAGACAAGTGATATTAAATTATTTTCCTAAAGCCATGACAGGGTAAGTGGACTAGCTCACATAAAATAGCAACAAATACCAATCAGGCTCAAGGGTAATGATTGTGATTGTGATGATGATGATGATGATGATGGTGGCGACTGGTGATCTAAATAGATAGCACAAAAAATGTTGTTAACAAAACAAAAATGGCTTTCTGGATGAATTCTTCGAAATGCATCCTTCTTCTTAAGAAAAAGGAAGAAAGACAAAGTCTGGTTTGTCTAGCTTCCTCTGCATGCAAAGAGGTTCGGCACAAAGAGCATCATGCCTACTCCTTCCAGACAGGGTGGAACTGTCCAATGGTGTCCAGATCTCACTGGAGAAAGTTCTGGTGTTGGGATGAAATAAATATGCACATCAGAGGGAATCCAAACTCCAATCCTGGGCTTTTTAAAAGCCCGTATTTGTATATTTGATGTGCAACCTAATTAGACCAGAGCATCTTTAATTAAGTGTGTCAGCCCCAGTGGAAGCCACAGAGTTCAATGCTAATAAAGCTGATAAAGGTTTTTGTTTCCCAGACTTCTTTTATTTAATGCCTCAACCATGTTAAGCCAATCTGTAACATATGGGCAGTTCTCCCACTATGGATTTATCATTTGGGTGTTTCTTTCTGTGAATTAATGCAATCAAACTCCTGCCAGTGTTAATTATTTTTCTCCAAGAAGCAAATCCCAGAATTTAGCAATAGCCAGCTGCGATTTACTGCTGGCAGTGCAGCAGAAATGATGGACTCGTGCTGTCTGCCACTGCCCCAGGCAGACAGAAAGAGGCTTCTGTGCTCTGGGGCTGACCTCAGCTTTCAGTGCTTCCAGACACAGGCAGTAATCTTGGCATTTGCCAGCCTTACCACCCTTCCAGGTGCATAAATCTCAGGGTTTGCAATAATCTGTCCTTCTAGAAGTTTGGCTGGTCACTAGGAGACTATCTGCCCAGCAGACTCCCTCAGGTGGAATACAATCTCTGCCTGGACTCCTTTGTCAGGTCTTGCTAATGGAACAAAACTCCTCAAGACAAAAGTCCTAACCCCTAGGCCTTTCTAGTGCTCCTCCCTGTAGCTGGAATGCTTTTCCCCTCATTTGCCCATACTGGCTAATCATTTATCCTCCAGTTCTTGGCTTAAATGTCACTTCTCTCTGTCCACCCCATTTAACAGAGTTCTCAGCCATACTGAAATCTTTCCTTAGCTCCCTATTTCATCAAAGCCCTAAGCACTGGATCACAATTACCTACTTTCTTTATACATTTGTTTACTTATTTATCATGTGCCCCCTGTCAGAGAATAAAAGCTCCCTGAGATGGGGTCACAAAGCCTTATTTAGTGCTATATCCCCAGATCCCAGGACATAGAGGAGACAGAGTAGGTGCTTGGTCAACAGCCACGTTATGAATGGATAATGAGATCTCAAAGGGATGACTGTGTGTCTCTTCCCCCCAAGTCCTGCTCTGTATCAGAAATACTATAGGTTCCAAATAACTTAAGGATTCTTTTGATGACTGATTGAGAGAGTTACCCTGCAGCCAATAATAGGACAAATGAAAGTCAACAACAAGACAGAATATGTAGCCATACTTGGCCCAATAGTGAAGTGGATTAAAAATTAGGATGAGCAAACTGGAATTTGAATTCTGGCTGTGTGGCCTCCAGCAAGTCATTTACCCTCTCTGAATTTTTGTTTCCTTATCCATAAGAATGAACACAACCATCACCAAAAACGTGTGAAGACATAATTGGTAAGTGATATTGTTTAACAAATGTTCTTTGGAACTGAACTGCAGGGAAATCAACCTCGGGGGAGGAAATGGGGTTGTCCTTGAAGATATCCACATATAAAGGTAAATAAACACTCAGATATATGATTAAATTGTGGTGGAGGCCCACATGAATGTAGAGAGTCCAAGGACCAATTCTCAACATGCTACATCTTGCTGAAGATACTTCACCATAGCTGCATGTGTCATCATGTAAAGGAAGTTCCTAGCTCTGAGATACCTACTTAAGAAGGAAAAGGACTAGATGCCCTTCACATTTACCTTCATATCTCCTTTCACTCACTCTACCACTGCTCAGTTTCCCAGAATGGCTTGGCTGTTCATGGACATTGTCCTTGAAGTGCCGAGAGAACAGTAGTGTGGATACCACAGGCTCTTTAGGGTAACCAGTGAGTCTGGCAAGCTGCAACCCAAAGACTGCACTTTCCTGCCTGTCAACTTCAGAGTGAGAGGAAGCACCACAGCTGCCAGGAAGCGGAAAACTCAAAGAAGAAGGGAAACTGTCATTCATTGAATAGCTACTTGGGGATTCCACTGAGCTGGGCACCTTACAAACATTATTTGTTATAAACTAACTGGAAGAGGAGAATAAAGAGCTAGAGAGTCAGAGTAGCACAAGAAGCAAATTCTAAAGCCAATAATGTTTTCCATTTATCCATCCATTCATCCTTCCAAAATTTATTCAGCTCCCACTCCATGCAAGGCAGAGATTTCCCATCTGTTTTGTGAGCCCTCTAATACATAAAGGTGAAGAATTATGCTCCTCCCCATGCATGTAGCTGGGAAAGGAAGGTTCTGAAAAAAACAGTCCTCTTAGGGAATTCAAGATCTCAAGCCTGCTTTCTATTAGCTGAGAGGCCCAGGAAGAGGAGAACAGACCCTCATACCATGATCCCATGTTATCCTGTTTTCCCCACTGATCTCTCCATGCATGGCAGTCTAGCCTTCCACCAAACTGTAGGCACTGAGAAGCCAAGTTCATGCTGTTCATAGCCCAGTGAGTCCTCAGAGCCTAGCACACCACTGTCCATGCCATTTGTGGTCAGTAAACATCTACTGAGTAAATCTTTTCACTAGGTTCTCGACATGATCATTCTTGTTTTTAAAGCGGTTCCATCCTCTTCCATGTAGACAAATACAGTCCACCATGATAGATGGACCAGGCTGTCACATTTCAGACCACTGTATCTCTCCTCCAATCACCCCAGGTCCAGGTGCCAGACAACTAGATAGCCCCTACAGCCCAGAGCCCACTGGAATCATTCAAATGAGCCAATCCTAAGGCTCTTAACCCTGCCTCACCTGTTTCTTCCCTCAGAAACCAAAACAAAGGCTTCTGCCTGCATTTTCTTCCAATTCTCTCTGCCTCTTGGCTGGCCCTGGGGATTCCCCGTATGGCCCTTGTGCAAGGTGTGCATGCCTCTGTTTCTAGGGATTTGTGAGTGTATACTTCCCTCTCATGACAGTCAATTCCAAGTCTGTCCATCTTACCATATCTGATTAAAACAAATCCAGGATTCCCTTAACACAGACACCTAAAAATATGAAGCAGAAGAAATACACAGAGGAGGTCCTCAGAGTTGTGGGTGTCTGATCAGGATTTGCAATCCTCATTCATGAGGACGGTCTTTTTCTCACAGGCAGCAGAACAACATGGAAAGCTTCTAAACCAGAAAGTAGTGTGATTAGATTGACATTATAGCAAATGTTTTCTGAGCTCATCAGAACAGGGAAATATCTATGTCAGCTTTCTGTCTCTCAAAAAGAAGTTCCAAATATTTGGGGTCTTAATGTTTTATATTGGGAGCTTTGCTGTGTTGAGAAAAGAGGGGCAATGAAATGCACATTGAGCAGGGTTTAATCTCTGATAAAATTAAACTGTTAACTCAGAAACTTGCCCTCCCTGAACAAAATCATTAATAAGAACACTCATGTGTCCATCAGAACGCATGATAGATAAACTGTTTTATAACATGCTCAGACACCAGCTCTGAAGGGTTTACAAGCATTACCATGATCCCTTCATAGGCTGCTGGGTTCCAAAGTGAGCCTGATAAACAGCCACAGACAGCAAAGTAATACCCACCTCAAATCCCTAATTAGGTTGACCCCATCACACTTACCCAAAACTGGGGAAATAACTGAATCCCCTCTAAAAGCAGGCAGACTTAGAATGAATGAGAAAGAGGGAATATGTTCTAATTTCCATATTATTCACCTGATGTAAGCAAAGCTGATTTTTATGACCATTCTATCTCCTAATAGCTTCCTTGTATTCTTCCCCTTTACCCTCAGTTTTGAAATTCTTAAACTCAAAAAAAAGTGACATTTAATAAGCACTGAGCAACTATCAAAACCTAAAAGACCCCAAATAGCCAGAATAATGTTGAAAAAGAAAAACAAAGCTGGAGGCATCACAGTTATGGACTTCAAGCTGTATTACAAAGCTATAATCATCAAGACATTATAGTACTGGTACAAAACAGATACACAGATCAGTGGAACAGAATAAAGAACCCAGAAATGGACCCTCAACTCTATGGTCAACTAATGTTCGACAAAGCAGGAAAGAATATCCAATGGAAAAAAGAGAGTCTCTTCAACAAGTGGTGCTGGGAAAATTGGACAGCCCCATGCAGGAGAATGAAACTGGGCCATTTTCTAACACCATACACAAAAATAAACTCAAAATGGATGAAAGACCTAAATGCAAGACAGGAATCCATCAGAATCCTGGAGGAGAACACAGGCAGCAACCTCTTCGACCTCGGTCACAGCAACTTCTTGCTAGACACATCTCCAAGGCAAGGAAAACAAAAGCAAAAATGAACCATTAGGATTTCATCAGGATAAAAAGCTTTTGCACAGCAAAGGAAGCAATCAACAAAACTAAAAGTCAACCTATGGAATAGGAAAAGATATTTGCAAATGACATATCTGATAACGCTCTAGTATCCAAAATCCATACAGAACTTATCAAATTCAGGGCGCCTGGGTGGCTCAGTCGTTAAGCGTCTGACTTCGGCTCAGGTCATGATCCCAGGGTCCTGAGATCGAGCCCCACATTGGGCTCCCTGCTCTGCTGGAAGCCTGCTTCTTCCTCTCCCACTCCCCCTGCTTATGTTCTCTCTCTCCTGGCTGCCTCTCTCTCTGTCAAACAAATAAATAAAATATTAAAAAAAAAAAAGAACTTATCAAATTCAACACCCAAAAAACAAAAATCCAGTCAAGAAATGGGCAGAAGAGATGAACAGACATGTCTCCAAAGAAAACATACAAATGTTTAACAAACACATGAAAAAATGCTCAACATCACTTGGCATCAGGGAAATACAATTCAAAACCACAATGAGATACCACCTCACACCGGTCAGAATGGCTAAAATTAACAACTCAGGAAACAACAGATATTGGCAAGGATACAGAGAAAGAGGAACCCTCCTACGCTGTTGGTGGGAATGCAAACTGGTGCAGCCACTCTGGAAAACAATATGGAAGTTCCTCAAAAAGTTAAAAATAGAACTATCCTACGACCCAGCAATTGCACTACTAGGTATTTATCCAAAGGATATGAAAATAATGATTCAAAGGGGCACATGCACCCCAATGTTTATAGGAGCAATGGAAAGAAACTATGCCAAACTATGGAAAGAGCCCAGATGTCCATCAACAGATGAATGGATAAAGAAGATGTGATATATATGTGTGTGTGCATGTGTGTTTGTGTGTGTACATACATACATATATACATACAATGGAATATCACTCAGCCATCAAAAAGAATGAAATCTTGCCATCTGCAATGATGTGGATAGAACTAGAAGGTAGAGAATTTCAGCAGAAAAGCATCAACCATCGGTATTAAAAACCTGGGGCCTTTGAACTGAGGCTACATAGCCCAGAAAAAGTAGGAAAAGTAGAGCTGGAGCACAGACAGTCCTAATGAGGTGGGCTGGTCATCAAAACCTCATTTGCATTCATTTCACTCATTATTATGTGGTATTAAGGAAATTTTCTGCTGAGCAGAGTGATCTTGACATGTGATTTTCTGTGCTCTCTGGGTATACGCAGAGCATTATAAGAAGTAATGATTCCCGGGGGAGGAGTTAAGATGGCAGAGGAGTAGGGGACCCCTTTTTCAGCCGGTCCCCTGAGTTGAGCTGGATAGGTACCAGACCCAGCAGGAACATCCACGGAATCAGCCTGAGATGCAGGAAGATACATCTGGATCTCTACAAATGAACATCTCCAGCACTGAGTATTGAGGTACGAAGCAGGGAGCCATGAAACCGCGCACAGATATCGGAAGATAACCAGAAGGGGGAGGGAACCGCCGTGTCTGGGCACCAGGAAGTGGTAGCCACCTGCACAGGGGAGCAGGCGGACCGCGGACCCGCACCCTTGAGACAGCAGACTGAGACTGTGAGCCAGAGGCGTGCGCTACCAAGCATCTCACGGAACTCCGGTGTGCTCACTGGATCCAGACTGAGACCGGGAGCTCCGGGAGTATGCGCAGGGCGGCTGGCAACTGGCGGCTGGTGGGGTTAGAAACACAAAGGACAGAAATGCGCCGGCCCTGGAAGTGAGGGCTGGGACGCCGGGTGTGGGGCGCACAGCCCGGGATGCTACAGGGTTGAGCAGCACCAACAGAAACAGAGTTAAAGTGGCCAGAACATCAGTGGAGAACGAGCCGCAATCCCTCTGTTCTGTGACAGAGGCTGAATTTCGGCCGCTGATGCTCTGACTCTCAGAAGAGGCACAGCAGACCGCCAGGGAATGCCGCCAGAAAACAAAAGCCCGGAAATACCGGCTCACAGGGTGCCCATCCCCATCCCCCCTCACAGGGGACATGGAGACTCTACCCAAACAGAGTTTCCTGAGTACCGGCGCGACACGCCCCTCCCCCAGAAGGCAGGCTGAACAATCAAGAAGCCCACAACCCGGGGCGCCAGAGTGGCGCAGTCATTAAGCGCCTGTCTTCGGATTAGGGCGTGATCACAGCGTTCCAGAAAGGAGTCCCTCATAGGGCTTCTCCGCGGGGAGCCTGCTTCTTCCCCTCCCACTCCCCTGCTTGGGTTCCCTTTCTCGCTGACTGTCTCTCTCTCTCTCTCTCTCTCAAATAAATAAATAAAATCTTTAAAGAAGAAGCCCACATCCCTAAGATCTCTATAAAACAAGGGCGCACGGCCTGGGTCCCAGTCAACACTTGGGCTCTGGACAACCCTGCGCAATCTCGTCATCAGAATGACGAGAAGGAGAAGTCCCCCCCAGCAAAGAAAAGATAATGAGTCTGTGGCCTCTGCCACAGAATTGGCCTCGGCCACAGAATTAATACATATGGATGTATCCCAATTATCAGAAATGGAATTCAGAGCAACAATGGTCAAGATGATGAGTAAACTTGAAAAAAGCATCAGAGAAAGCGTTGCTGAGAATATAGAATCCCTAAGGGCAGAAATGAGAGCGAATCTGACAGAAATTAAAAATTCTATGAGCCAAATGCAGTCAAAACTAGAGGCTCTGACGGCCAGGGTCACCGAGGCAGAGGAACGGATTAGCAAATTGGAGGATGGGTTAGTAGAAGAAAAAACGAAAATAGAAGCTGGTCTTAAAAAAGTCCACGCCCACGAATGTAGATTACGGGAGATTACTGACTCTATGAAACGATCCAATGTCAGAATCATCGGCATCCCTGAAGGGGTGGAGAAAAACAGAGGTCTAGAAGAGATATTTGAACAAATTGTAGCTGAAAACTTCCCTAATCTAGCAAGGGAAACAAGCATTCGTGTCCAAGAGGCAGAGAGGACCCCATCCAAGCTCAACCAGGACAAACCTACGCCACGGCATGTCATAGTGCAATTCGCAAATATTAGATCCAAGGATACAGTATTGAAAGCGGCCAGGGCAAAGAAATTTCTCACGTACCAAGGCAAAGGTATCAGGATTACGTCAGACCTGTCTACAGAGACCTGGAATGAGAGAAAGGCTTGGGGGGGCATTTTTAAAGCTCTTTCAGAGAAAAACATGCAGCCAAGGATCCTTTATCCAGCAAAGCTGTCATTCAGAATTGATGGAGAAATAAAGACGTTCCAAAATCGCCAATCATTAACCAATTTCGTAACCACGAAACCAGCCCTACAGGAGATATTAAGGGGGGCTCTATAAAGGTAAAAAGGCCCCAAGAGTGATACAGAGCAGCAAGTCACAACCGATACAAAGACTTTAAAGAGAAATGGCATCATTAAAATCATATCTGTCAATAATCTCTATCAATCTAAATGGCTTAAACTCTCCCATAAAACGCCACAGGGTTGCAGATTGGATAAAAAGACATGACCCATCCATTTGCTGTCTACAAGAGACTCATTTTGAACCCAAAGATGCATTCAGACTTAGAGTAAGGGGATGGAGTACCATCTTCCACGCAAATGGACCTCAAAAGAAAGCTGGAGTAGCAATTCTCATATCAGATAGACTGGATTTTAAACTAGAGGCCATAGAGAGAGATACAGAAGGGCACTATATTATTCTTAAAGGAAGTATTCAACAAGTGGATATGACAATTATTAATATATATGCCCCCAACAGGGGAGCAGCAAGATACACAAGCCAACTCTTAACCAAAATAAAGAGACATATAGATAAGAACACAGTAATAGTAGGGGACCTCAACACCCCACTATCAGAAATAGACAGAACACCCTGGCAAAAACTAAGCAAAGAATCAAAGGCTTTGAATGCCATACTCGACGAGTTGGACCTCATAGATATATATAGAACACTACACCCCAGAACCAAAGAATACTCATTCTATTCAAATGCCCATGGAACATTCTCAAGAATAGATCATGCTCTGGGACACAAAACAGGTCTCAGCCAATACCAAAAGATTGAAATTATCCCCTGCATATTCTCAGACCACAACGCTCTGAAATTGGAACTCAACCACAAGGAAAAACCTGGAAGAAACTCAAACACTTGGAGGCTAAGAACCATCCTGCTCAAGAATGACTCGATAAACCAGGAAATCAAAAAACAAATTAAACAATTTATGGAGACCAACGAGAATGAATACACAACGGTCCAAAACCTATGGGATACTGCAAAGGCAGTCCTAAGGGGGAAATACATAGCCATCCAAGCCTCACTCAAAAGAATAGAAAAATCTAAAATGCAGTTTCTATATTCTCACCTCAAGAAACTGGAACAGCAACAGAGGGACAGGCCTAACCCACTGACAAGGAAGGAGTTGACCAAGATTAGAGCAGAAATCAATGAATTAGAGACCAGAACCACAGTAGAGCAGATCAACAGGACTAGAAGCTGGTTCTTTGAGAGAATCCATAAAATTGATAGACCACTGGCAAAACTTGTCCAAAAACAAAGAGAAAGGACTGAGATTATTAAAATTATGACTGAAAAGGGAGAGGTCACGACCAGCACCATTGAAATTGCAAGGATTATTAGAAACTTTTATCAACAGCTATATGCCAAAAAACTAAACAATCTGGAAGAGATGGAGGCCTTCCTGGAAACCTATAAACTACCAAGACTGAAACAGGAAGAAATAGATTTCTTAAATAGGCCAATTAACTATGAAGAAATTGAGTCAGTGATAAACAACCTTCCAAATAATAAAACTCCAGGCCCAGACGGTTTTCCTGGGGAATTCTACCAAACATTCAAAGAAGAAATAATACCTATTCTCCTAAAGCTATTTCAAAAAATAGAAACAGAAGGAAAGCTACCAAACTCATTCTATGAGGCTAATATTACCTTGATCCCCAAACCAGGCAAAGACCCCCTCAAAAAGGAGAATTACAGACCGATTTCTCTAATGAATATGGATGCCAAAATCCTCAACAAGATCCTTGCTAATAGAATCCAACAGTACATTAAAAGGATTATCCATCATGACCAAGTGGGATTCATACCTGGGATGCAAGCATGGTTCAACACTCGCAAATCAATCAATGTGATACATCATATCAACAAGAAAAGACTCAAGAACCATATGATCCTCTCAATTGATGCAGAAAAAGCATTTGACAAAATACAGCATCCTTTCCTGATTAAAACCCTTCAGAGTGTAGGAATAGAGGGTACATTTCTCAATCTCATAAAAGCCATCTATGAAAAGCCTACTGCAAGCATTATTCTCAATGGGGAAAAGCTGGAAGCCTTTCCCTTAAGATCAGGAACACGACAAGGATGCCCACTCTCGCCACTATTATTCAACATAGTACTAGAAGTCCTTGCAACAGCAATCAGAAGACAAAAAGGGATCAAAGGTATCCAAATCGGCAAAGAAGAAGTCAAACTGTCTCTCTTTGCAGATGACATGATACTCTATATGGAAAACCCAAAGGAATCCACTCCCAAACTATTAGAAGTTATAGAACAATTCAGTAAGGTGGCAGGATACAAAATCAATGCCCAGAAATCAGTTGCATTTCTATACACGAATAACGAGACTGAAGAAAGAGAAATTAGGGAATCCATCCCATTTACAATAACACCAAAAACCATGCGTTACCTTGGAATTAACTTAACCAGAGACGTAAAGGACCTATATGCTAGAAACTATAGATCACTTTTGAAAGATATTGAGGAAGACATAAAAAGATGGAAAAATATTCCATGCTCATGGATTGGAAGAATTAACATAGTTAAAATGTCCATACTACCCAGAGCAATCTACACTTTCAATGCTATCCCGATCAAAATACCGAGGACATTTTTCAAAGAACTGGAACAAATAGTCCTTAAATTTGTATGGAACCAGAAAAGGCCCCGAATCTCCAAGGAACTGTTGAAAAGGAAAAACAAAGCTGGGGGCATCACAATGCCGGATTTCGAGCTGTACTACAAAGCTGTGATCACAAAGACAGCATGGTACTGGCACAAAAACAGACACATCGACCAATGGAACAGAATAGAGAACCCAGAAATGGACCCTCGGCTCTTTGGGCAACTAATCTTTGATAAAGCAGGAAAAAACATCCGGTGGAAAAAAGACAGTCTCTTCAATAAATGGTGCTGGGAAAATTGGACAGCTACATGCAAAAGAATGAAACTTGACCACTCTCTCACACCATACACAAAAATAAACTCCAAATGGATGAAAGACCTCAATGTGAGACAGGAATCCATCAAAATTCTAGAGGAGAACATAGGCAACAACTTCTATGACATCGGCCAGAGCAACCTTTTTCACGACACATCTCCAAAGGCAAGAGAAATAAAAGATAAAATGAACTTATGGGACTTTATCAGGATAAAGAGCTTCTGCACAGCCAAGGAAACAGTCAAAAAAACTAAGAGACAGCCCACGGAATGGGAGAATATATTTGCAAAGGACACCACAGATAAAGGACTGGTATCCAAGATCTACAAAGAACTTCTCAAACTCAATACACGAGAAACAAATAAACAAATCATAAAATGGGCAGAAGATATGAACAGACACTTTTCCAATGAAGACATACAAATGGCTAACAGACACATGAAAAAATGTTCAAAATCATTAGCCATCAGGGAAATTCAAATCAAAACCACACTGAGATACCACCTTACGCCAGTTAGAATGGCAAAGATAGACAAGGCAAGAAACAACAATTGTTGGAGAGGATGTGGAGAAAGGGGATCCCTCCTACATTGTTGGTGGGAATGCAAGTTGGTACAGCCACTCTGGAAAACAGTGTGGAGGTCCCTTAAAAAGTTAAAAATTGAACTACCCTATGACCCAGCCATTGCACTACTGGGTGTTTACCCCAAAGATACAGACGTAGTAAAGAGAAGGGCCATATGCACCCCAATGTTCATAGCTGCATTGTCCACAATAGCCAAATCATGGAAGGAGCCGAGATGCCCTTCAACAGATGACTGGATTAAGAAGCTGTGGTCCATATATACAATGGAATATTACTCAGCTATCAGAAAGAACGAATTCTCAACATTTGCTGCAACATGGACGGCACTGGAGGAGATAATGCTAAGTGAAATAAGTCAAGCAGAGAAAGACAATTATCATATGATTTCTCTCATCTATGGAACATAAGAACTAGGATGATCGGTAGGGGAAGAAAGGGATAAAGAAAAGGGGGGTAATCAGAAGGGGGAATGAAACATGAGAGACTATGGACTATGAGAAACAAACTGAAGACTTCAGAGGGGAGGGGGTGGGGGAATGGGATAGACTGGTGATGGGTAGTAAGGAGGGCACGTATTGCATGGTGCACTGGGTGTTATACACAACTAATGAAGCATCGAACTTTGCATCGGAATCCGGGGATGTACTGTATGGTGACTAACATAATAAAAAAATCATTAAAAAAATAATAACTAAATTAAATTAAATTAAATTAAATTAAATTAAATTAAATTAAAAAAAGAACTAGAAGGTATTATGCTAAGCAAAATAAGTCAGTCAGAGAAAGACAAATACCATATGATTTCACTCAGATATGGAATTTAAGAAACAAAACAGATGAACATAGGGGAAGGGAAGGAAAAATAAAATAAGACAAAAACAGGGAGNATATGGAATTTAAGAAACAAAACAGATGAACATAGGGGAAGGGAAGGAAAAATAAAATAAGATAAAAACTGAGAGGGAGACAAACCACAAAAGACTCTTAACTATAGGAAACAAATTAAGGGTTGCTGGAGGAAAGTGGGTGGGCATTAAGGAGGGCACTTGATGTAATGAGCCCTGGGTGTTATATGCAACTGATCAATCACTAAATTCTACCCCTGAAACTAATAGTATACTATATGGTAACTAAATTGAATTTAAATAAAAAATTTTTTAAAAACCTAAGGAGAACTTTTGGGTGGCAGTAAAACATTAAATATTTTTAGAAATATATATATTCATATAATATATTAATATTATATACAGTATAAACATATGATAGCTTCTACTCTCAAAGTACTTGCATTCTAATGCAGAAGCAAGTCTGATGAATACAATTAGTGGAAGATTCTTAGAACAAGGAACAAACTGCTCCATGGAAACATCAGATATACCTGACAGGGTGTATGACTGGCGCACTGGCAAAGAGATACATTTCTTTGAAGGCCTAAAGGCGTTCTTTGCATTGAAGCTGATTCCTCCCATTGACACAGACCATAGGTCCAAGGGCATGTGTAGACCTAAAAATATATCATCCTGGGGCGGTATATACCCAAAAGTCATAAATGTAGTCTGAAAACAAAGTTGAGGAAAGGAAGGTGAGAGAACAGCTGCTTATGGCAACTTGCAGTTACTTGGGGACCCGTTCTGGGATCCTGGAGAGAAGGGGGTTACAAAAAGCATCTAGTTAAATGAAAGAGATAACAAACAAAGATTGCTGGAATGTCTAGGTGGCTCAGTCGGTTAAACATCTGACTCTTGATTTCAGCCCAGGTCATGATCTCAGAGACCCGAGCCCCACATCAGGCTCTGTGCTCGCCATGGAGCCTGCTTAAGATTCTCTCTCCCTCTGCCCCTTCCCCCACCTCTCTCTCTCTCCCTCTCTAGGAAGAAAGAAACAAAAACAAAGGTTGCTGTAAGAACCCAGAAAGCCAGCCATCCTGGCTTCAGGCCTCAGTGACTGAGGCACCTCAGGAGCAGGATTCCCAGTGGGGGCAGAACAGGCACAATGCTACCAAAACACAATGGCTAGAAGAGCAGCCTTCAGGGTAAGCCATGAGACTGCGAGAGAGAGGGATGTCTTATGGGGCTGCATATGGAAATGTTCTTAGAAACAGCTTAATCCAGTTGAGAGTGGTTTGGGACTGTCGTCCTGGAGACGTTAGCAGTGGATTTAGAAAATCACATTTCTCAAACTATTTATTTCCCCTGTATAACCAATAAAAATGGACACTGAGGGAATCCAGAGACCCTATCCTCATGTTCCTACCCTGCCATGAATGAGCTGTATAACCATCGGTGGTTCAAGTCTCCTCTCTGAGCCTTTGCTTACTCATCTATTAGATGGAGAATGTGGAATGAAAAGAATAACAGTTCTATTATAACAGCATCTAATAAGCACCTTGTAAGTGTCAAGCCCTATGCAGGACATGGAGATGTATATAAAAAGAGAGAGATAAATACAGATACAGATGCAATCATATATTCACATTATTACTATTCCATACAGATTTTATGTGTAAATTACATATATATTTACATATATATGTCATACATATTTAAATTACATTATATAATATATATACATACACATATATATAAATCCTATGATAACCTCATGAGGTATGAATGCATCATTCTTATCAGAAGGATTAAGAATCTTTCTCTAGGAGGGAGGTTAAGATGGCGGAGGAGTAGGGGACACCTTTTTCAGCCGGTCCCCTGAGTT
>NC_048229.1:74117594-74131736 GCF_002007445.2 Ailuropoda melanoleuca
GGAATCTGGGGATGTACTGTATGGTGATTAACACAATATAATAAAATAAAATTAAAAAAAAAAAAGAATCTTTCTCTAGATCACAAATATGTAAGTGGTATTAGTGGGATCCAAAGCAAAGGCGTCCAAAGGCCATACCTTTGAACCCTCAAACCACACAAGATTATCATGAGGGCAAGAAAATAAATAAAAGAAAAGAACTGTGCACACAAAACCCTGATGTACCCTACAAATTCTGGAATATTACATTTTTTAAATAATAAAAAAATAAACTGGGCTGTTCTATTGCAATTTTTTACAACACACACTGTTTTTCTTCTCCTAGCATCTTCCATTCTGCATTCTGGCAATATTCACCTAACATTCAAAGTTAAAAAAGAAAGATCCATCTACTTCTCAAATTCACTTGTGATTATTTTTCTATTATTCCATACACTGTGCTCTCATAAAGCCATCTCCAATACATCTTCTCTTGGCATCTGTGTCCTGGTTTATCTTCTCCTCACACCCTGTCTGCTCTGAGCCTTATAATGAAACCAAAGGTTAAATGTTTGTAGATTCACTCAACACCCACATTAAAACAATTGGATGGGAAATAATCTCATCTCAACATGCTGGGGGAGATGTGTTAGACATCCATTAGAGTTAATGGAAGTTACAGCCAAAATCAAGGTGAAGGCTCTGGTCCCAAGGGCAAAATGGCAAAGAGTAGAACAGGGGAAGTTTAAATTGGAAAAACTCCACAGCTACATAAACTCAAAGAATCTGAGTACTAGACTTTGTGAAAATAACCTGTCTCTGAGAACTGGTCTCTAGCCTCGGCCTCAGACAAAGGTGGAACTAGCTTTTCCATTTAGTAGCTTGAAACCTTGAGAAAGGTAATAACCCCAATTGAATCTCAGTTTATTCATCATCATAAAGGGCATAACAGAGGTATATAATTAAACTGTTTATGATAGATTATATGGGACACTAAACAATATTACTTATGCAGAATACCTTGTACAAAGTAAATACTCTGTAAGATAAGGCTATCATTACTATCTCCATTATCAACACCATCACAACTAACAGCAACTTTATGACTTTCACAGAAGAGACAATGTCTTAGATACTAAACTTTTTCTCCAGTCAAATGGCTCCTAAGAGCATTATCATCACAAATTGCTATGACCACCATGGTTACATCTAAATCAGACCCACAGGTAGTCCCAGAGTGATTACTTTGTCCTCTTACACCCAATCTCAGTTCATTCACATGAAGGCTCTGAAACACAGATATTATCCTTATTTCATAGTTGGCAGAACTGAGACTCAGAGAGATTGAGCTGTATTAAATAGGACATCATGTGTCATATCTGATAAACAAGGGTCAAGGTCAAGATTTTTACAAACCTTTACACAGGCAAATCTATGACCACACATCCATATCTTCCTAGCTGTTCTCTCTTTTGTCCCTGCCCCATCACCACAATTCCCACATTCAATCGTAAGTAGTGCAGATCGTAAGAAGGGGATCATGAACCTGCAAATGTGGTTTTTACACCGAGTTCGTTCAAAGAGTATTTGTCCTATGGGTTTTCATACGGGATACTGAGGGCCCTTGACAAGTACCAGCCAATCAGCGTTGGAGATCCCCAAATGGATCAATGGTACCTGAGTAGCATCAACCGTGTTCCTCCAAACCACGAGCACAGCAACAACACATAAGGTCCACACAGGAAAGGAAATAAATTCCAACTGTTTTTGAAGATACCCCAATCATAACAGGAAAATAGAAGTTATTCTAAAATTACAAAGGGCACCCAGATATATCTAAAAATGGGGAGGTGGCTTTGAAAGTGGTATAGAGGGGGAAACTAGGGCAGACACAGGTACACTCAGCACTGAAATGCCCACTGACCTCATACTCTACCTTTTAGTCTGGGTTCCTGAAAAACCTCACCTAATCCTATTTAAATATCTCCTGTCTAAGCTTCCTTAAGACAAAACACCCAAAACTTCAAGGCAAACCCTCCCTTTCTTTATAGAGGACTTGGGATTTTGTCATCTTGGTCTCTTTATGGGTCTCCTACATGAATTCCTCTTTAGGGGAGAATTCCTCATTTCTGGAGAGGCAGATGTAAAAAAGAAGCAGCAGATAGTAAGCCCTAGAGTTTAAAATAAAGTCCAAACAACAACAACAAAATCCAGCAGCCCCAGGTGTGTGGACAAATAGAAGTATGGACAGACATCATTTGAACAGAAGGGTCTACCCACCTGCCATCCAGGCCAGCTTCCCTCCCTCTCTGCTAACTGACTCCCTCTCTCAACACCAGTGTTCATAGGCAGGTTGCCTTTGATTTGAAATATCATCCAAAACCCAAAACTTTTCACTTGAGTTGAACAGGATAAAAAGAAACCTCGGTTATAAATGAAGGGCCTGGTGAACATCTAAAATGAGATCCATGACCCTTCAGGTCAGAGACATCCTCTTGCCAAGTCAGTTTGAGTCTCAGATTTCAACTCCATTTTTTTTAGCAAAGTCCCGTTCATAAATTATTTCACTTAATCCTCATGACAACACCTTAGGGTGGGTATTATCATTCCCAGTGCAGAGATGAGGAGATTGAGGCATGAGAAATTAAATTAAAATGCTCAAGGCCAGAAAACGCTTAAATAGCAGAGTTGGGATTCAAATCCAGGTCCCCTGATTTCAAATCCAAGGCTCTTTGTACTACACCACCATATCCCCCACCCCGTACTTTCCCACCCGCTCAGATATGTCCCATCCCAAAATTAGGACAAGTTGTCATTTTTCTGTGTCTGAGTCTCGTGGTTGGCTCCACTTTGCTTTATCTAAGCCATTCTTTCTTCCCTACTTCTATCCCCAGAAACATTCAACCTAAAAATGAAGGAAGCCTCCCCTTAAATTCTCCAGTAGAAAGGGGGGAAAAATGTTTTTCCGTTCCTTTCTTGGATTCACAGATAACAGCGGAGGCACAGCCCAGCCTCATATATTGTCTGCTGCTGTTGTCTTCTGTATATTTTATTCTTTCACATACACCTCAATTTGCCCCGGAAAGAAACAGATATCTGATATGACAAGTGTATGGGGTTTTTTTCTGGAGATCTGACTGTTCATTTTTTCCTTGGAAGGGCCAGAGTGTCTTTCAAAAGTTTCAGCCCTGGGTTTTTGAGAAACTTATCCGTGTGGCATGTCTGTCACTTTTCACAGTCCTCAAGTGAATCTTGGCAATTTTCACATAATGGCATTTGTTGACAGGTTGTTAGGGCTGACAGTGAATATGTTTGAAAAACTGTCAAGCTGGTGAAAAAAAATTAAAGAGAGAGCCTCCTTACATTTGAAACCGCATGTTAAACTGTAAGTACGTCCTCAAAATGCAGAGACCTCCACTTCTCATCAAGTTACATGCTCAACAGTGACAGCCTGAGAAGGTAGAATCCCTAAAAATTAATGTCATCTTGTCACTTCAAAGGTCATACAGCACATTACCACTAAACTCTATTTATCTGCATAAAATTGAGTTTGCCTTTAATGCTCAATAACAGGTGAATAGAGAGAGGAGCCTCTGCAAATGTAGTCAGTGTGATGCAAGGTGTTTAACTGGGCAAGCAGAACTGTCCAAGGAGTTGGCAGGAAGCCCTAAGATATGGCATTGCAACTTAGTCACTTGGGCCACTGTTGTGGTTTACGTTTAATCAATAGATTTTCAAGGAATGAGTCAGCTGATGAGCAGTGACTGAGACAATGAATGGACAGAGCAGTAACGTCAGTTACCCACCAGTCTGACAAAAGAAAACCCACCATGTCCTAAAGGGTTACATTTACTGGGCATATCAGAGGTCATAGAGAATGACCAAGGGCCAAGCACATGGCATTTTCCTATAGCCATTGAGATGTGGTAATAACCAAATCTGACTGCCAAATGCTCATGGTGGGGAGTGGGGTGGGATCGTTATGTGCCGTCCTGGCCTGACACCATGTAAGAACACATGCTCACCCTAGGAAGCTTGCCACTTGGCCAGGAACCCAAGACAAGCACCTGAGTCATGAATCACAGTATGACAGAATAACGAAACTTCCAGAAATTAAGAGAAGTAACGATGTAGATGTCATTGCTGTCTCCTCTTGGCTTTTTCAACTTTTGCTTGCTGAGATCTCTTCACTACCACTAGATTTATCCCTGACCTTCTGCAGAGACATCCTGCCATCAGTTTCATCAGTTCTTCAAATTCATTGTACTTGTTTGCTTGGTGATTGTCAGCTGTGGCCATCAAACAGGCATATCTAAAAATCAGCTACTCCTGAATTACTTTAATGGCTGTATGTCCATAGGAAACTTACTTAAGCTCTCTGAGACTCAGTTTCCTCGTCTGGAGTATGGACCAATGCTATCTAGATGGACTAATTCTATTTGAGATGACATTGTATAAGCATCATACCAAGTCTGATTCACACTAGGTGCCCAAACATTTTCACATGGAAGACACGGGTCCCTGAGGGAATGGAGGAGACCGAAGTCATAGAAATTTCTACCAATTTCGCTTCGTGCTTCAGATGACTTTCTTTACTTTTTCTCTAAAGCTAACTGATCTCTTTCCTAAAAACAGAATCTCTCTCTAGCCATCAATTTAGTTTCTACCAGGACCTCTGGATAAACTTGTGTCCAAGTGCACAGTGAACAACCCCTTTAAATCTTTGATTCTGAATGGGAGCAATTCCATCAGGGCCTCCTTTCACTGGCTTACATCTAAACAATATCCTGGACTTTGCAAGCTCTGCAAGATGTAGAGTTTAATCAACCAAGAGCTCTGAGGGGCTGGCAGGGCATCGCGCCTGAGGGGCAGGGCAGCTGTCTCCTCCTCGCTGAGGAAAGAGTTTGTCGTACAGGAGAGTCAACTCTGATTTTACAGTGCTGTCTCTGAGATTACTCAGGGGGGTGGGCAGAAAGCTGACAATGGAGAGAGTCTAGAGCACTGGGACTCGCCTTCACAGCATGAGGCTCCGGCTGGAGCAGGGGACACAAAGACGAAACACCTCTAGAGACAGCTAATAATAATAGAAATGAAATTTTTATTAACTAAAAAATACACAGAAAAGTACACAAATCACAAATGTACCTCAAAGAATTTTTATAAAGCACCTACCTCTTATAACCAGATCAAGAAATGATTAAGAGGGGTGCCTGGGTGGCACACCGGTTAAGCGTCTGCCTTCAACTCAGGGCGTGATCCTGGCGTTATGGGATCGAGCCCCACATCAGGCTCCTCCGCTATGAGCCTGCTTCTTCCTCTCCCACTCCCCCTGCTTGTGTTCCCTCTCTATCTCCGTCAAATAAATAAATAAAATCTTTAAAAAAAAAAAAAAAGAAAGAAATGATTAAGAACATGTAAATGTGACCAGCCCTCCGGGACCTCTTGTTACCCCCTAGTCACCAGCCACTTCCTCCTCACTTCTACCACAAAGACTCTGCTTGCTTGCCTTTGAACTTTACACAAATGGGATCACACCATATATACTCCTTTACAACTGGCTTCTATCACTTAATGTTATTTTTGTGAGATTCATCCAAATTGGTACATACAGCAATACCTGATTTTTTTCATTGCTGGATTGACTATTGAGTTGTGTGAGGGTTTTGACAAATGCAAGTAGTGTTTCTGTGATCATTCCTGCACATGTCCTTTGGGCCACAAATGTATGCACTTCTGCGTGGTATATACCTGGGATGAAATTGCTAGTTACAGGATCTGCAGAAGTTTAGCTTTAATGGATAGTGCCAAACAGTTTTCCAAAGTGACTGTGCCAATTTATGCTCCCACCAGCAGTGAATGAGTGTTCAGTTGTTCCACACTCTCCCCAGCACCTGGTGTCATCGGGCAAAATATGCTGGTCATTCCCATGCTTATAAATAATAGCTATTTCTTACTGAGGTTTTATCATATACCAACTCAGAGTTAAGAAGTTTACATATTTAATAGGTCTGAATCTTTCAGAAGCAATATCCCCATAGTTTCTGATTAGGAAAGTGGTATTCAAAGAAATTGGGCTATTTGTCTAATGTCACCTAATTCCTGTATGAGAAGTATGTAGGATACAGTCCCAACCCTGTGTGACCTCAAAGTCTGTACTGTATCACATGATGCTATGCTCTTCACAAGTGACTCTTGATAAATTTAAAAGACTTTTTTCTTCCTGCAAAGATTTCAAAACTGCCAGTCATAATGATGTATCTTAGTGAGTTTGAGCTGCCATAATGAATTACCACGAATGGGGTGGCTTAGATAAGGGACATTTCTTTTTCACAGTTCTGGAGGTGGGGAAGTCCAAGATCAAGAATGCCAGGCTAGTTGTTTCCTGGTGAGGGTCCACATTGTAGTTTGCAGATGCCTGTCTTCTCATTGTATCCTCACGCAGGAGACAGAGAGAAAGAGAAAGAGAGAGAAAGTGTCCCTTTTAAACAGGATACTAATCCCATCATGAGGGTTCTACTTCCATCTTCAAGTACCATCACATTAGGGGTTAGGGATTCAGTATATGAATTTTGAGGGGACACAGACATTCAGTCAATAGCACAAAATAATTGACAAAGCCACAAACTATTCCTTATAAGGCAATGTGAAACTAAGCCACTAAAAAGGTGAAAATCACTGGGAAAAAGTGGTCCACAATATATGCACGGTGTTGAAGTGTCTCAATGAGATAAGCTTTCTCTGAACCTTCTAGACTAGCCAGCCCTGTGCTTTTGCGTTTCTTTAACTGCAAACACAGAGCAGGACATGCCCAAGGACTACAACCTGGTTTTCTGGTATGGAGAAGAGACCTGAGTTGACAGAGAGACAAAGGGATGTTTTATCATGTTTCAGTCCCCCAACCCTGGTCCCACTAAGGTGCTATGGATGATTTAAATGGGACATTTATTAACCTAGCCAGCCTCTCTTCATATTCCCCAGAACATATTTTTCAAGACACAAATTAACCATATAACCTTAGCCCCCTCTCTTTCTGGCATTCCAGATTCCATCACTGCCTTCACCTCAAGTCTGAGCCTCTACCCATTTTTGGACATAGGGGCTTCAATTGAAAACCAGAGTACCTATTTTTGGCTTCTCCTTCTCTTTGCCTCAAGGCTATTTAATAAAGTTTTCTTCTGTAGCTCTGCTGTCTACCATACCTCTCTCTCCTCTCTTCATCCCCAACCTGCCCTGTTAGTCTAAAATCCCATCATGTAAGGGAGTCACAGATCTGGGAAACATGTCTCTAATGTAGCCCACGCTATACTGAAATCCCCTAAAAACGAAGTTTCTTTTGAAGATCTTAGAGTTGGGTGTGAAGGTGAACTAGAATTTAATAAATGATTTATAGTATCACCCTTAGAAGCATACATACACAGGGGTGTTCATAGAAGCATCTATGTCTTTGAAAATAGAGTAAAATCAAAGAAATACTGCAAGTATTAATAATATAGAGTGATTTTTGTATATTTTTACTTTAAGGATCGAAATATATGAGTCAAAAGAACAAGGTTAGTAACTATAGATTCAAAAGTAACAGAAATACAAGGAAACTGTTAACTTTTCTCTTTCCCACAGTTCCTGAGATCACTTAGTTTCTGAGTTTAGCAACTTCAGATGTCACACAATGTACCAAGAGTAAAACAAGACCTACCCAATATTTCCCACTGAATTCCAACCAAGGATTTGCAGCTAAGGTGTGAACCTGGGCAAGTAACTTATCCCATAATAATAGTTGCAAACCCTTAGGGCAATTTTAAAAACTAAATTCAACATCACATACTGAGCACTTAGAAGGCCCTTGGGCACTGAGTAAGTCCTCAGTAGCTATTAGCCATCAATGATCATTAAGACCATTTTGATGATGTTGATGATGTCTCTATGCCAAGAGACAGGAAGTCAACAAAGTGGAGATGACACCGATCCTGAAAGCAGAAAGAAAATGCATGCAAAATTCTTCTCCTTTCATTCTGTGTTAACTGTCAAGTTTCCCTATGTGCTAAAAACACAAGAACTTTGGTGTTAGTTGTTTAGATAGGTACAAGTAAAGGGGAATCTGAATGTATGTACAGGGCAAAACTTGAAATGTTAAATCAACTAACAGTGAAAGGCTTTGTTCAAAGCAACCTAGAGACAAGCTAGATGAGTCTAACCATCTGGCGACATCTTGGAGAGAAGAAAAAGGGTCCCCAGTAGCTGTCCCTCACATGACAGGCTGCCCCAGGCTGCTAAGGCATCATAACTATTTGGTTGCAGCTTTGCAAGGCCACTCCCAGCCTTTTGGGTCATCCTGAAAGAAGAGGTAGGAAGCATGCCTGCCACCCTAACCCCCCTTCCAATGGGGGTTTGGGATTGAGTTATGCCACTGATAGAGCTTGGGTGGTAGATGGCTTTCCTGACCAGGCAGAGTCTGAATCACCCAACCCCTACACTGGATTCCCTCTACTCAAATTCTGTCATCTGGATCACCAAAGAATTCACGCCACTTAGCAGTTTGTCTACCACCTTAGTTCAGTTCAAGATATCGGACCTAAGGGTTTGACGTTCCTTCTAATATTGTAGACTCTTTTTAAATATGCAAGAATAACCTGGGACAAACTTTCAAGAAAAATTTCATTCATCAGTGACATATTCACTTTCTTTCCTCCTCTCTTCCTGGAACTTTCTCTCCTTTGCCTCTAGGTTCCAGGTGCCCATGTACCACCTGTTAGCTGGCTGATGAACCTCAAATCTGATGGCCCTATTCATCTGATGCTTCTTCCCATCTGAGGACCTTTTATAAAAATAGCGACCCTTTGACAAAATACCCAGTGAGCCATTCTTTAGATTCTTCATGCCCTTCTAACACTAACTCTTCTGATGAGAGTCCTTTTATGTCAGCAAGCAATGTCAATGAGATGAATTTACACTAAAGTCCTAGACCATATCACTGTTTCAAGAGTATCTGTGTTTTAAAAGGATACATGTTAAGCAACCAAATCTCTCTTCCTGGAAATAAGGGCAACATGACTATACCACTTCCAGGCTCCATAGAGGAATAATATTTACAGTGGAAGCACCGTTCTAGCACGTCAGATCACACACAGACTCCATCTGTCTTAGGGGTGCATTGAGGGTTTAGGCAGGTCATTGTGACTGATTCCCTAGTTTCCTGTCACAGCAGAGTGCAAGGTCTCCAAAGACACCTTGTGGAAATGGGGAGAAGGGCAATACTTACAGAACCCCTTCATGGTGCCAAGCATGTATTAGATGTTATGAGGGTGCAAAGGAAGACAGTCTCTGTTCTGGAAATTGTTGTAAGGTGACCCTGCCATCATGCCCTTACAAGGCTGGGAAGTCCATTTCTAGAATCTCCTTCCCCACATGGATGCAGGTTAGACTCTGCCAATGACAGGAATTTGCGTGACATTTGGAAGGTGGCAGAGAAGTAGACGCCATTGTTTTACCAGATGTGACAGCTTCACAGACCCGTCTGTGAGCTCCCACTGTGTAGCATGGTGCTAGATGCAGTGGCTCCTCATCCCCCGGGGCTGTGACTTCTCCATCTTCCCCATTGTGTCAAGCCTTAGTCATTAGTGACTGTGTCTCTGATCTTCTGGCTTCCAAACTGGACTTCTCCCACATTCATGGAAGCCAGGTTCATATAGTATACCTCTTTTTCCCATAATACCTGTGGTGGTTCTGTTTTCCTGACTAATCCCAGACTAATACTATAGCTTTTCTTTTTATTCCATTTTATGCGAAATTAAGTATGGCAGTATTTGCTAACTCCTCCCAGTGAGAGAAAAAATTTAATTCTCATTTTGAATCTGGGCTGCTCTTATGGTAGCAGGTTCAGCTGTACCCAGCAGAAGCAGCAGTGAGCTCAACAAGACAAACTAGTACATAGGAGTCACATGTACTCAAAGGCTAAGTGCTCACCTGAATATGGAGGTTATTACTATGTATGAGTTATTGTTTACACCCATAAGCTGAGGAAGCCCATATAAACTAAGCATACATTTTATTTTTTAAAAGATTTTATTTATTTATTTATTTATTTATTTATTTATTTATTTGAGAGAGAGAGTTAGCGAGAGAAAGCACAAGTAGGGGGCAGGGAGAGGAAGAAGCAGGCTCCTCACTGAGCAGGGAGCCCAACTTGGGGTTCAATCCCAGCAGCCTGGGATCATGACCTGAGCTGAAGGCAGACGCTTAACTGAATGAGCCACCCCAGGCGCCCCCTAAGCATACATTTTGGAGACTTGTTTGTCATTATTATAAATCCCAATACAACGTACATCTGCACCATAAACTAATTAATAACACTAGAATAGCAGTGAATTCGTATGTTTACTATAAATATACTGACTCTGTCAGAAATAGATTAGAACTTGAGGAAGGCTATGTGTTCTCAGAGATCTAAGGATTTCACTAAGCTGTGAAGAAGCTGTACTAAAGCAACTCTACAGCCTGATTTCAGGACCCTAAGTGGGTTTATCATCCTAAGCAAGATGCTCAGAAAGGAAATGTTGAAAAGCTTGTGAGCCTGTTGTGAGGTTCTTGATTACTCCAAAATCCTAGGTAGATACCAAAAAATCAGGTGTGCCAAGAAAATGATCTCTAAGGCTCCTCACTGGGGATCAGAAATTTTAAAAAGACAAATGCTTCCTTAAAAAATAAAAAAGAAGAAGAAGAAGAAGAAGATAGACACTAAAGATGTGGCCAGAATTTCTGAGTGATGATTATTCTTACAGCCCTAAAGTTTGAAAATGAAAGTATATTTGGAGACAGGAAATGGGAGAGGCCATTTACCTCTTGTGGAATCTAGAAGGTTTTTAAAACAGGTTGTTCCTCAGAAAAGCTATAGTATACAACTTACTTCAGTAGACCCTATTGACTTTGTATTCCATGCACACAGTGATCTCTGTAGGAAAACTCGAGGGAAATAGTACTGCTGTCTGTAGTTGATTCTATGACTTCAAAAGAAGATTGAATCCAGATCAGTAAATTGAGGCAAAAGTAGCAGATACGTGAAAGAATGTTTGGGGGGAAAAATGCTTAAAAAATTGCGTATCCTTTAAATCTGCAATTTATATGTCTGATAATATGTCTTAAGCAAACAAGGAGGAAAAGAATATACATGTACATATACAAAGATGTTTAGTGCAGTATTACTTACTAATCAATTAATTACAAGGATTTAAATGATGAAAAGGATTAAGAGATTATGAGTTAGGGGAACATGGGTGGCTCATTCGGTTAAGTGTCTGACTCTTGATTTCGACTCAGGTCATGATTGGCCCAGGTGGTGGGGATGGAGCCTGACATTGGGCTCCATGCTCAGCAGAGAGTCTGCTTGATATTTTCTCTCTCCCTCTCCTTACCCTCCACCCCCTGGGCCCCTGTGCAGGCCTTCTCACACTCTCTCTAAAATAAATAAATCTTTTTTAAAAAAAAGAGAGGGGGCGCCTGGGTGGCACACCAGTTAAGCGTCTGCCTTCGGCTCAGGGCGTGATCCCGGCGTTATGGGATCGAGCCCCATGTCAGGCTCCTCNCTCTCCCTCTCCTTACCCTCCACCCCCTGCGCCCCTGTGCAGGCATTCTCACACTCTTTCTAAAATAAATAAATCTTTTTTAAAAAAAGAGAGAGGGGCGCCTGGGTGGCACACAGGTTAAGCGTCTGCCTTCGGCTCAGGGCGTGATCCCGGTGTTATGGGATCGAGCCCCATGTCAGGCTCCTCCACTATGAGCCTGCTTCTTCCTCTCCCNCCTCTCTTGCTGGCTGTCTCTATCTCTGTCAAATAAATAAATAAAATCTTTTAAAAAAATAAAAATTAAAAAAATTAAAAAAGAGAGATTATGAGCTTATAAAACACTGATAAAAGATAATGCAAAACAATTAAATAAGAAATTAAACAAGAAAAAATGTCTANTTAAAAAGAGAGAGATTATGAGCTTATAAAACACTGATAAAAGATAATGCAAAACAATTAAATAAGAAATTAAACAAGAAAACATGTCTATAAAATACCCAAATATTTAAAAAATACACAACATGCTTCTAAATAATCAATACATCAAAGAAAAAAAGTACTAGAGAAATGAGAAAATATTTCTACCTGAATGATAACAAAAAACACAATGTATCAAAATGTGCATGTTGCACCTAAAGCAGTGTTTAGAGGGAAATTTGTAGCTTTAAAAGTTTATATTAGGGGTGCCTGGGTAGTGCAGTCATTAAGCGTCTGCCTTCGGCTCAGGGCGTGATCCCAGCATTCTGGGATCAAGCCCCACATCAGGCTCCTCTGCTGGAAGCCTGCTTCTCCCTCTCCCACTCCCCCTGCTTGTGTTCCCTCTCTCGCTGGCTGTCTCTCTCTGTCATATAAAATCTTTAAAAAAATAAAAAATAAAAGTTTATATTAAAAATAAATGGTCTAAGATCAAAGACAGTAGAAAAGGAGAGCAAATTTAAATCAGGTAAATAAAAGGAGTTAATAATAAAGACAGGAATCGGTGAAAAAAAATCAATAATGAAAAATCAACAATGCCGAAAGTTAAGTCTTCTAAAAGAACAATAAAATTGAGCATTACTCACAAATCTGATCAAGAAAAAAAAGAAATAAAACTATAAATTACCAACGTCAATAATGAAAGAGGATAGAACTACAGACATTATAATGATGTTAAGGGACTCTTATGAACAAATATATAGAATTTATTTAACAACACACATGAAATAGAAAAATTCTTTGAAAGACACAAATTACCAGTATTTCCCAGAAAGTAACAGAAAACCTGAATAGTACTAAATATATTGAAAAAATGAATTCATAATTAAAAACATTTCACAAAGAAAATTCCAGGCCTTTATGAATTCAGTAATGAAACAGTCTTACACAAACTCTTTCAGGAAATACAGGAGGGGAGATACTTCCCAACTCATTTTATGAAGCCAATATAACCCTGTTACAAAAAAAAAGAAAAAAGGCAAAGAGGAAAGAAAGCAAATTTCAGCCCAACAAACCTCATTAAACAAGACAGAAAAACTCTAATCAAAATATTTACAAAGCAAATCCAGCAATTTATTAAAAGGTAATACATTATGATCGAATAGTCTCTATCATAAACATCTAAGATTGGTTTAATATTAGAAAGTCAATGCATGTAACTGACCATACCCATAGTATAAATGAAAATATGCTATGACTAGTTATCACAATGGATTCAAAAAAGAATGTAACAAAGTTCAACGCCTATTCATAATATTAAAAAAAAATTCTCAGTAACTAGGAACAAAGAAAAATCCCTCGACTTGATAAAAAGCATTTATTTAAAAAAAAAACTTACAAATAACATCATAGGAAGAGTGAGAAGTGGCATTTTCCCCTAAGATGAGGTCTGCTCTCACTACTTCTATTTAGCAAGAAGTCTTAGAGCAATAATGCAGGAATAATAAAAGGTATACAAGTTTGAAAGAAAGAAGTAAAAATGTCTTTATTTTCAAATTACCATAATTGTGTAACAGAAAATCTTAAGTAATCTAGTTCTTAAGTTTTAGAACTAGTAAGTGAATATACAAAAATCCACTCCAATGTACTAGCTATGAAAAATTACAAAATGAAATTCTAAAATTATACCATTTACAACAGCAACAAAAATACTTAAGTGTAAATTTACAACAGAGATGAAGTAGACAACATGCAAGACTCATGAAGACTCTCATCCCTGAATACTACAACACTGCTGAGAGAAAATAAGGGACTCCCTAATAAATGGAGATAGATCATGTTCATGGATTTGAGGATTCAGTCCTTAGAGATACTGATTCTCTTCCAAACTGACCTGTAGATCTAACATAGTACCAATCAAAATCCCAAAAGGTGTTAAATTTTTTTTTAGAAACTTACAATCTAATTCTGAAGTTTACACAGCAACGCAAAGGACATAGATCTGTGCAGTATTGGTATTTAATGCACAGATAGATCAATGGAACAGAACAAGGTTCAGAAATAGATATATATGGTAGTAGGGTTTTTTTTTTATAAAGTTACCAAAACAATTCAATGGAGAAAGGAGGCTTTTCAACAAATGGAGATAAAATAACCTAATGTTTATATGGTAAAAAATGAACCTCAACGTTTA
>NC_048229.1:74131836-74164658 GCF_002007445.2 Ailuropoda melanoleuca
GTTCCCTCTCTTGCTGGCTGTCTCTATCTCTGTCGAATAAATAAATAAAATCTTTAAAAAAAAAATTTACTACTTTACAGGGTTTCTTGGTGGGGCAAGTACTGAGTCTTCAAAATCTAGTATATTTTATACTTACAGCACATCTCAATTCAGGTTACTAGTGCTACTATATTTGACAGTACGAATCCCCTTAATCCTTTTTTTCCCAACTTTGTGAATACTATCCATCCTTAAAAATCCAGTGGAAATATTATATTACATGGGAAACCTTCCCTGATTATTTCCTATCCCTCACCAATTGGATCAATTACTCCTTTCTCTACCCTGGACCTTGGATATATTCTAATTAATGTGCTGTTCATACTCTAATTGTGGCATGTGTGTCTCTTATAGACTATGAGCTCCACTAAGCCAAAACCCACTCACCACCATAGAGTCTCTGGTCACCCAAGGGTCCCAATCCTTGCTCCTTCCCCTCCTATACAGCCCTCTAAAGTCTGATTTGTGAGACTTTGGTTATGATACAGAGAGCCTACTGGCTTCACCGGGGAAAAAGAAAAGATGCTCTGGTCCAGGAAGAGGGAATTGGTGGGCCCTCAAAAGTAGGAAGGGGAGGTACTAAGAATGGAGGATGAATGAAGAGAGTCGATCTGACAGCCCTAGGAAGAGTACATAACACCAGGAAACAACACGGGTGAACACGCCAAGACAGCTTTTTGACTCTGCTGAAAGAGAAAAGAAAAGGGTGGGACCACCAGATGTGTGCACCAGAGGCTGTCAGGATAAGCTAAAGGAACACCAGTGGAAGGAGAGGTATATAGAGCCAGCTTTCTACTCCTTTATTTTGGGCCAGGCCAGTGTGGATGGGCTTTGTTCTGGAGCTGGTCTGGAGCTGACCAGACTATAAAATGTAGTCAATTCAAACTCCAGACAGTCTGGCTCCAAAATCCACACTGTTCTACCCTCTCTACACAGAAAATGGAGCACAGAAAATTTCTAAGACAGAGAACTTGCTTTTCAGTGCCACCCTTACTTAGTTGCCACCCTTAGGCATCACCTAATCTCCCCAAGTCTCAGGTTTTCTTATGCCTAAACTGGGGCACCAGGAGGGCCCACCCGAGAGGTCACTGTGAGGAAAAATGGCCTCATGTACACACAGAGCAAAGAACATAGCAGGCACTCAATATGGTACCTATTTGTGTGGATCAGGAATCTGTCTCTGGAGAAACCAATTTAAATCAGCTAAAGGGAAAATAGGAACTCATTGGTTTGTGTAATGGAAAGTCTAGGATAGAAGGCCCTTCACATACAGCTAAATTAGGAGCTCAAATAATTTCATTAGGACTGAAATGTATCTTTCTATTTCTCAGCTCTTCTATTCTCTGACGTACCTTGTTCCACATCATGATTCCCAGAAATTCCAAGCTTATACCTACAGCTTGGTAGACAGCAGGGAGAAAGAGCATCTCTTTCTTAACAATTATGGCAAAAGGCACAGAACTGAGTCTCTTTGGATTGTCTTGGGTCACCGATCCTTCCCTGAACCAATAACTGTGATGAGGGAATGGATGTGTTGATTGGCTAATCCCTAGAACCAGCAGGCCAGGGTTGGCTCCAACCAAACGAAAAGTAGGCATGGGGTGTCTTGCTAAAGGAGAAATGAGGTGCTGGTACCAGGAGAAGGAAGAATGGATTCTGGGCAGGCAAAAACAACAGACATTCATTCACCATGAGTGTTTTCAGTGTTCTCATGCTCTAAACAGAAAGGGTTCGCTGGCCTATCGCCTACCAACAATGGGTTGTTCCAGCCTGCGTCCACTTCCAGTTGGTTTTACAGACTTCTCCAAGCCCTAAGAGTGCATGGGCCCCACACTTCCTCCCAGCTACTGAAAAGCTCAAATTAGTCACTCCATGGGCCCCTTCCGAGGCATATCAGAGACCAGCTGTGCAAGGACCTGTCACCTTCTTGTCAGCGAAAGTTTTCTGTCCAAAGAACTTTCCTCATCGCTCCTTTCTCAAGTAGCTGGATGTCACTTGAAGAGACAGCTGAAGTCACTCACAATGGCTAGTCTCAAATCAGCGCTCACTGGCCTTGTCAGTGAAAGCCTCACCCCGCAGCGAAAACTGTCACTGATCATGTTTAGATATGTACGCGGAGGTATTAGATTAGAAGAGAGAATGCACAAGATAGGAGTTTAAAAGAGGCCAAGTTGCAAGGGAAATCTTAATAGGAAGAAGTGAAGGCTTATGGCTGGAGGTATTGGGGGGTATCTTTTTCCAAAACCCAATTTATATTTCCCAACAAAACCAGCAAGTGCATACATACACACACACACACACACACACACACACACACCCCAATACCCTGTATGTATATACAACAGAGAATACACACTCCACTGACCAACATGCTTTATAAACACCTGGACCTTGATAGGACATCAGTAAATAGTTGCTTTATCCAGATTATTATGGGTAGTTTTCATCTTCATATCAAAACACAGCTAAAATAATGTTGGAAAATTAACGTTCACTCAAAAAATTTGATTATCTTTTGGAGAAATAAAGGAGAAAGAATACACATGTTAATGTAATTACATGTGTTGCCTTTCACTGCATATGTTCTTTACTTAGGGCAGGGTTTCTCAACTCAGCATTGCTGACATTCTGGGCTGGATAAAATTCTTTGTTTGGGTGCAGGTGGGGGCTGTCTTGTGCTTGGTAGGATGTTTAACAGCCTCCCTGGTCTCTACCCAGTAGATGCCAGCAGCACTCCCCCAGTCATTGCCATATGTCCCCTTGGGGCAACATTGCCCCTGGTTGAGAACCACCAATTTAAGAACTCTAATAAATGCTACCTTCGATATTACTAGGGTAGAATAATTGGCTAATTATTAATTAATATGCATTGGCGGGGGATGAATGCTGTTCTTCATTTTTGGGTAGCTTTATTTTGGAGTTCTGTTTCTGCTAACAATGTATTTATGATTAAAATGCTGATTTCATCCATAGTATTTAGGTGGCTGACAATCATTTCTGCAACTGTTCTGCCTGGACCCTCGGAAAGAGCAGCACGGATAGAAGAGAGCTTGGGCTTTCAAAACAAGCAGATTGGATGTGAATTCCAACATGCTACTGAGTGACTGCACAATTTGGAGCTAGTTTCTCATCTCTTCTATATTGCAGTTTTTGTCATTAAAGAATGGAAATTTTAGTAGTTATCCCATAGGCAAGTTGAGCATGTTATAGAAAGTGATTATATTCAACAAGGTACTAACACACAATGGATGCTCAATAAATGTTGCTTTACCCAAAGAATGTACTTTGCTCTAAAAGCATCTTGCCCTATGTTTAAAAAACAAGTCCAGGTTTCCTCTGTAAGGGTGATTTATCTAGCTGAGTAAAGGGCAATGATAATACTGCTCTGTTTATATAGCTTTCTGTTTTTCATGGAGTTTTGTCTTTCTACTCTCCAACTATTTGTCTTTAGAAAATCCTTAAGTATTTCTGGTGTTTCAAGAAAGGATCAAAGACTTTCTCCCCAAAATATCTCTTTTCTGGAGGCTTCCACCCTTCTGTTTCTCTCTAAACAAATGTGGTGGTGGAAATAAACACAGCCCAGCTACATCCCAGGACTTTCATTCATTACTCTTAAGTTGGAGTCACTGTTCCTGGGATTCCTTGCCCCATTCCATTTTACTGGTGTGTATCCTGTGTGAAAAGCTAGAATTTTAATGCATATACAACTGTGAGAATTGTAAGATAAATGAAGCTGTATGAAATATAAGTACAAGTCCTAAAACTGCATTTTTAACAAACGGATCAAAAAAATCACACATACAAGTATTGCTCATTATAAAATCATCACCATAGGAGGCCACACATTTATAAAGGTGCTGCCATGGCCCAAACAGCATTTATCCTTTCCTTGGAATATTCTTTCAGAGTCTATGTTGTATACTTTAGAAACCTTCACAAAGGGAGAAAGATCTGATCTGAGAAATAATCAAAATAATGCTAAGCAAAATAAGTAAAGCAGAGAAAGACAATTATCATATGGTTTCACTCATTTATAGAACATAAGAAGTAGGAAGATCATCGGTAGGAGAAGAAAGGAAAGAAGAGGGGGGTTAACAGAAGGGGGAATGAACCATGAGAGACTATGGACTCTGGAAAACAAACTGAGGGCTTCAGGGCAGGGGGGGGGGATGGGATAGGCTGGTGATGGGCATTAAGGAAGGCACGTATTGCATGGTGCACTGGTTGTTATATGCAAGTAATGAATCATGGAACTTTACATCAAAAACTAGGAATGTACTGTATGGTGACTAACATAATAAAAAATATTATTATTTAAAAAAAAGTTGCAAAACTAAGTGAGATGAAGAATGAAGGTGTAAGCCTAGAACTTTCTTCTGTGATGGGGATGAGTAAGGTTACATCCCAAATTTTCCACCACAGTACTCCTAAACTGGGAGACACATACCTCCACACTTTGGACAAATTAGAAAGATGAGGGGAGTCCTAGAAAAAGCATGCGTTTCCTTCAAAAGATTGTGTTTGCATCTAAAAAAAAAATCATTTGCATGCTACTCCATAAAATACAATTTTAATATAAACATTTTTTTCTGAGATTTTTGAATCACATTTGAGGTCAAGAAAGATACAAAGTATAGAGCATTATATAACTTTTCCTGTAACTCTTGGCAGGAGTCATAACCCAGATTGAAAAACCCAGGGCTAATAAATCAAGGAAAAAGCAAAGGAATTAGCAGTCTGCACGGAGAGTCCAGCTGATATCAGAGCACGGACATTTGTAGAGGAGCTGGTCATTTTCTACCTACACTCACTCCCGTGGGATATCATACACCCTAATGGCTTTAAATGCCATCTATTTCCTGGAAACTACCAACTTTGTATTTCTAGAGCCAGACCTCTCTCCTGAAACCTGCTTGACTCTAGCTACTCAACACATCCACCTGGAATCCTAATTAGACATCCCACATATAACATGTCCAAAAGCAACCCCCAATCCTCCACCCCAAATCCTGCTCTTCCCATAACCTTCCCCATCTCAGTTGATGGCAGCCTATCCTACCAGCTGTTCATGCCAAAAACCTTGGAGTTATCCTTCTTTTCCTCTTTCTCTAAGACCTGAAATCCAGTCTAGCAGTCAATCCAGTTGGCTGTACCTTCAAAATACATCCAGAATCTCATTGCATCTCCCTACTTCCTCTGCTGCCACCCTGAAGCAAGCCATCACTCTACCATCCTCTCTACACCGACCCTTGGATTGCTGCCTAACTTCTACCTTTGTCCCTCTGCAGAACTTCCCCATTATAGCCACCTGAGTGGGCCTTTCAAGACCTGAGTCAGAATAAGTCACTCCTCTGTTTAAAACACTGTGCTTGTGCTCCAGTCCCCCGTTTCCCTCACAGTGAAATCCACACACCTTGGATGACTTTCCTTGGCCTGAAATCTCTTTACCTCTCTAATCTTATCCCCTCCTACCTCCCCCACTATTGCTCCGCTCCAGCCACTCCCCTCCTTCCTGTTCTTGGAACAAACCAGCTACACTCCCTTAGGGCTACCTGGGGGCTGTTTTCTTCCGGGAATGCTCTTCCTTCAGGTATTGCAAATCCATCCCTCTCACCTACTTCAGGTCTTTGCCCAAATCTCAACTTTTTATTGAAGGCTAACCTGACCATGCCATTTAAAATTACAATTGCCCTCCCACCTCTGACCTTTGCTCTACTTTTTCTTTCTCCACAGCACTGATGCCTAATTTACTTATCGAATTTGTTTACTGATTACTGTATATCTCCCCCATAGAAAGCAAACTCTCCAAGGGTAGTGGTCCCTCTTTGTTTACGGACATATCCCAAACACTTAGAACGGTACCTCAAACATAGCCAATGGTCAATGAGTATGCGTCAAATAAATGCACTGAATGGTTCCACTTTTGAGATTCTCTCTAGAAGTGCTCCCATACCTAAACATGAGATGGGTGTGTTGAAGATTTGGGATGGGCCAGATAAAAACAACGGAAGGTCAAGGAAATGAGGCTGTCAAAGCTGATGCTGAGGTGACCACATATGGGGTCCCCAATGAGCAATGTACCCTTGCCAACATTTATACAGCACTTTTCAGTTTGCAAAGAAAATCTGAAGCCCAGGAAAAGAAGGCTGACATGAGGAAATGAAGATCACTAGAATGACAATAAGTGCACTCAGAGGGGAGGGAAGACACAGGGTAGGATGGAGATGGGGGTTATACTTAGAAAAGCCACTTCCATCCAATTAAAAAAACACCAACAAATGACAATGGTAAAACTAAATAAAATGTAATCACAAATACAACAAGGGAAATCCTAAAAGTATTTTGAGTTATCAGTAAAAGGATATATAATTGGAATTGAGTATTTTTAGAGCATAAAACATAACTATAGTATCATATAAAAAAGTTCACCTTGAATAGTGATCAAAACATGCTGATTAAAACAAAAATATAATAGGGGTGCCTGGGTGGCTCAGTCAGTTAAGCACCCAAATCTGGATTTCGGGTCATCATCTCAGAGTCCTGGAAACAAGCCCAGAGATAGGCTGTGCCCTCAGCTGGGAGTCTGCTTAAGGATTCTCTCTCTCCCTCGCCCTCTGCCTCTTCCCCTGCTCTCTCTCCCTCTCTCTCTAAAATAAATAAATAAATCCTTAAAAACATAATACTATATTTACATATCATCATAGGAAAGACTTAGAACAATATACAATGGTTTGGGGAGTGTAGTAAGGCAGATATCTTCATCCTCAAGGTAAAATATAAACGGGCAATCCTTTCTAAAGAAACTGATAAAATGAGTTGAGACCTTTAAACCATTACTATCCTTTGGCCAGGAATTCTTTTAGGAATTTATGCCAAGGAAAAATGAGAAATGTAGACAGAGATTTATGTATAGAGATTCAGTATAATGGAAAACTTTTCTAATAAACCTAATTATAATGATTATATAAATTACGGCATTTCTATAGAGCAGAATGTTATGCAACCATCAGTAATTACATTTATGTTAAATGTTAATGACATGGGATGTGTTCAAGATATAAGGGCAAATAAAATGAAACAGGGATAATGCCATATATGACATATGGTATCAACTAATATTATATATGAATTCATTTCAAACCAATTCAAGAGTTGATTTTTTCATTTAATTTCCATTTCATTAGGGTTATCAAAAAAACTTCTTAGGATTTTTAAAGAAAAGCAAAAACAGCCATCTTTTTTTAATGCAGAGAAAAATAAATGGTATGTTAGAATTATATAACTTAGCACAGTTATGCACATAGACCCTAAATGGTTAATGGTTCACCATACAGCTTTACAGGAAAATCATTTTCTATTTTAATGCATACTCCACTGGTCTAGTCTCAGTTTCCTAGGTTTTCAAATGAAGCATAGCCCATCTAGATTATAGGTCAGCAAACCTTTTCTTGAAGAGTCAGATAGTAAATATTTAGGTTTTGTGGGCCAAATGGTCTCTTTCACAACTATTCAAAGCCAATGTTAGAGCAGGTAAGCACCACATACCCATGGCCACGTTCCAATAAAACTTTAGTTATAAATCCAGGCAACAGGCCAGATTTGGCCCATGGGCCAGTTTACTGACCCCTGGACCAGAACATTGATAGTCTTCGATTAAATGACAGCTCAGACCCTAATGCAGAGTTCTAAACACCCACAAGCACCTGAGAAGGCACGCCAATGTGGGAATCCCATGGGCTTTTGAGTTGGAAAAATCTGGGTTCAAGATTTAACTCGCTTCCTGGTTCTGTCTCTTCTTACAAGATACTTTCATAACTATGAGTTCTGGTGTCCTCTTTTATAAAATGGGATAGTAGCACCATCTACTTCACAGGGTCATTCTGTGGCTTAAATGAGGTATTTGAAGTCAAAGGCCAAAACTCAGATTTGGTAAATGAGGAGTTCTCAATTGCTGGCTGAGTCTTATTAGAATAGCTCTGAAAAAGTGAGCAACACAGAACCTGAGTGATTCAGAGCCCACAGTGTAGACAGGAGGGAGAGCTGATTCTGCAGCAGGAAACAGTTGGAATAAACTAGATTATGACACAGTGCAAATTACCCCCAAGCCTTGGTGGCTTAAAAGAATGAAATTTATTTCTAGCTCATGCTACTTGTCCATGGCTGGTCAGCTGGGGGCTCTGCTCTATACCATTGCCCCTCTAGGACCCAGACTGAAAGAGCAGCCACCATCTGGAGCTTTGCTAGTTGCAGAAGGAAAAAGAGGGTGGCTGAATAATGCACTGGCTCTTCAAACTTCCATCCAAAGTGATATGCACCAGTTCCATTCCCATTTCATTGACCAGAACAACTTATATAACCACTTCTAACTCGGGGATGGGGGATAGGGGTGGCATGGGGGGCTCAGAAATGCTTTGCTTCTGGAAGGGGGCAGGGGGATCTGAAAATACTTGGTTAACTGCACTAATAACTATTATAGCAAATAGGAGAATAGTAGTTAACATTCATATGCATTTGGCATAACCTAACACAGTGCCAACTGCTTTACCTACAACTTGGGGAAACCAAGTCACGACAATAAAAAACAGAGCCAGGGTGAATGGAGCAGGATAATCAGGCCTTGGTTTCCCCATAGCAAATCAAAATCAGGGAAACAATGTTTCAAACAAGACTTGCATTCCTATATGTTTTCACCAACTCTCTCCCTATCATCTTCCCTTTTGTAGCTGGGCCTTAACCACCCTTAAGAAGGCTGCGATCAGAATCCATAATCTAAAAATCAGGTCTGATTCTGTGAACCCCTGACATGAATATTGTTGTAACTGAATATCCCCCAAATTTATATGCTGAAGCCCTAACCTCATACAATTACATTGGAGACGGGACTTTTTAAGAGGGGACAAAGTTTGAATGGGGTCATAAGGATGGGATCCTGATCCCACAGGACTGGTGCCCTTATAGGAAGAGGAAGAGACACCAGAGCTTCCTCTCTTCCATATGAGGACACACGAAGAAGAGTGCAGTCTGCCTCCCAGGAATTTAGCTCTCATCAGAAACCAAATCCTGCCAGAAACTTGATCTTGAACTTCCAGCCTCCAAAACTATGAGGAAAAAAAAAAAACNAGGACTTTTTAAGAGGGGACAAAGTTTGAATGGGGTCATAAGGATGGGATCCTGATCCCACAGGGCTGGTGCCCTTATAGGAAGAGGAAGAGACACCAGAGCTTCCTCTCTTCCATATGAGGACACACGAAGAAGAGTGCAGTCTGCCTCCCAGGAATTTAGCTCTCATCAGAAACCAAATCCTGCCAGAAACTTGATCTTGAACTTCCAGCCTCCAAAACTATGAGGAAAAAAAAAAACCCTTCTACATTGTTGGTGGGAATGCAAGTTGGTACAGCCACTTTGGAAAACAGTGTGGAGGTCCCTTAAAAAGTTAAAAATTGAGCTACCCTATGATCCAGCCGTTGCACTACTGGGCATTTACCCCAAAGATACAGACGTAGTGAAGCGAAGGGCCATATGCTCCCCAATGTTCATAGCAGCATTGTCCGCAATAGCTAAATTGTGGAAGGAGCCGAGATGCCCTTCAACAGATGACTGGATTAAGAAGATGTGATCCATATATACAATGGAATATTACTCAGCCATCAAAAAAACCGATTTCTCAACATTTGCTGCAACATGGACAGGACTGGAGGAGATAATGCTAAGCGAAATAAGTCAAGCAGAGAAAGACAATTATCATATGGTTTCACTCATTTATGGAACATAAGAAGTAGGAAGATCTATAGGAGAAAAAAGGGAAGAAGAAAGGGGAGTAAACAGAAGGGGGAGAGAACCATGAGAGACTATGGACTCTGGGAAACAAACTGAGGGCTTCAGGGGGGAGGGGAGTGGGGGAATGGGACAGGCTGGTAATGGGCATTAAGGAGGGCACGTATTGCATGGTGCACTGGGTGTTATACGCAAGTAATGAATCATGGAACTTTACATCAAAAACTAGGGATGTACTGTATGGTGACTAACATAATATAATAAAAAAATATTATAATAAAAAAAAATCTCTGTTACTTAAGCCACCCAGCCTGTGGTATTTTGTCATGGTAGCTGGAGAATTAATACTAAGATCTAAAGTGGACAGGCTTTCTCTCAGAATTTGATTTTCCAATGTGAACTAAGCTTATTCAAATCTACATTATGACATTCAAACACAGGTCCNTCTCTGTTACTTAAGCCACCCAACCTGTGGTATTTTGTCATGGTAGCTGGAGAATTAATACTAAGATCTAAAGTGGACAGGCTTCCTCTCAGAATTTGATTTTCCAATGTGAACTAAGCTTATTCAAATCTACATTATGACATTCAAACACAGGTCCTTGGAAACCCAAAGCTAAGGTTAGGCTACTAAGAGAAAGACATGGCCCTTGAAATCAGAAAGACCTATGCTCAAAACCCAACTGCACTTACCATGTGGATTTGAGGAAGTTGTATAAGCTCTCTAGGGCCCACCTTCCTTACCTGTGATAGGAGCAATCCTCTCTCTCTCTCATGGGACACCTCTGTCTTTTGAGTGTAAGGACATGAAGTATGGGGACAGGTTTTGTTTTCTCTCCCTCCCTCCCTCATTCTGGTCTTTGGTGTCACAACTGAAGGCTGAGAGAGAGAGAGAAAAGCTCTTTGAACCCAAGGGCTCTCGCCCATGAAACATGTTAAGGACAGGTTAATCTTGGCACACTTCTCCCATGTTGCCTACCCAAGAGCCAAATGGTGCCTGATGACCCAAGCCAGGGGCTAAGCTGAATTTGGGGGCAGGTGGAAGTGAACAAGGAAGGTAGGGCATGTGGGGAGTCTAAAGTTTGTCTGAACTCAGACAGATGGATGAAATGAAGTGATTCAGCCCCCACTCTTATATCTCTACCCCCCCCCGGATTTGGTTGAAGTTGGAACAGGGGACAAGAACTACATTCAAGGCCTGTTTTAACATTCTCCTGGACAACATGTGAGAACATAAATGGCCTCACCTAAGAGCTTCCAAAGAAAGAGTCTACTACTCATCCCTTCTCCTATGAAGAATATCCTGGGGTTAATGACAAGACGGTTCTAGAACCACATGGCCTGGTACACAGTAAATGCTCAATATTCTCCTTTCTCTCTTTTCCTGTCTTACTATACCCCCAAGATTTCAGAAATCTCAAAAGTGAACATAATTAAAGTGACAAATCTGCACCGAAGGAAGAGGAAGAAGAGGTGAGGCAGCCAACGTGTAGCGAGCAAGCACAGCAGGACCAAGTGTCTCCCACATTCTCTCATTCATACCTTACAACTATCCCATGACAAAGGTTAGTATGAGGCTCAATGTACCATTGAGGAAACCAAGATGTTAGAAAAAGAAGTGACTTGGCTGCAGCTCCCTGTCCTAGGTGACTAGGTTGATGTTCACATGTGACAAAGTTGACTCTGGCTCTGAACCCCAAGCTCCCTCCCCCAGCATCTTGTGAATGTGCTTGGAACCTAGTGTCTGGTCTGGTTTGTTGTGTTCCATGTGATTCCCTCTCACAAAAATTAGCCAGAAAAAGGACAAAATCCCAGAATATTTGGACCCCGAATTCCCACTCACTGGGTTTAGACGTGAAAGGAAAATATTTGCAGGAGTGATACAGGGACACACAGGGAAGGGATAGGTGGGAATGTACTTGAGGACAGAGGCAGGGATTCTAGCATAGCATCTGCTAGCAATATTCCCTGAGATGCTGATCAAGTACCTGGACCTTAGCAGCCCCTCCCTTGAGAGGGTGGCTGAATAAGAGAAACACAAGCCCCCATCTCCAGCATTTTATCATTGGCTCGGTCTTCCAGACACGCTGAGCTGAAATCTTTGGAGACTGCATTTTCCAGAAGATTGGCTCAGTTCACAACTCTGTTTGCTGGTCCACACAGCCAAAACAACAGCAGCCATGGGCTTTCTGAAGAAAGCTGAATGGAGACCAGGCCAAATATAAGCCCCCAGAAAGAGAACCACTCCAGCCAAATGGAAAATCACATTCCGCAAGTTCCTGGAGGGGGAGGAAAGGGGAGGAAGCCACTGCTTCCAATAAGGACTTCATTCCAGAAATCCCACATAATGGCCTCACAAGCACCCTGGTGTGATAAAGAGATGACTATTTCGGGTGAGAGAATCGAGTCCTCCTCGGGGAGTGGTGGGTGGAGGATGAGGCAAGTGTTCTTTCCAAGACAAGTTGAGTTCAACTCTTTAAACAGGAATATTGACTCTTCCGTTTCCAGTGTAATGACTTTAACCTGGTGAATACTTGGAGCCTGCCAAAAACCTGTCAGTATTCAGCATGTTTTCAATTGGAAAATGGCAGGAAAACAGGGGAGCAGATCTCTATTAGGGCCAGGAGTTCACACCAGTATCTGGTCTGTCAGTGTCCCTGCTGCCAACACAAGGGAGCATTATCCCTGCCTCAGAAACAAAATTTGGAACGAGAGGACACCAAAGCTAATTTTTTTTCTCAGTAAATTTCCAGATTTTTTTTAAACTGCCTTTTCATTTTCAATTTTTAAAAAAATGTAAGCAATTCCCCTATGTTTGTGTTACTTTTCCCCCACCTCTGCACCTTCCCCCCATGTGCCCCAGTGGGCAGAACTGAACACTACTTCCAGGTTGTGTCCTTCTAGTGTGGCACATAATCCCCATGGCATCACCATGTCTTCATGTGTCTATTTCCTCCAAATTTATAAGCCCCTCTGCCTGCCTTCTTTCTACCTTCTCTCTGTTAACCACTGGGCAAAATATGACATGATAGGAAGACCATGAGCTCTGAAGTCAGACAGAGCTGGTCTAACCTCAGCCCTGTCATCTTTAACTATGGGCTACATGGTTTTACATCTCTGTGATTTTCCCAATCTGTCAAATAGAGTGTGAAGGACTTCATCCCAGACCCTTTTGTGGACTAAATGAGAAAATGCATGCGAGGAGCCTAACACCATGATTGGCTCTTCTCTTTCTCCTTCCAGGCGCAGAACTACATGCTCCCCCTGCCCTCAAGGAATCAGGCTTCTGTGTAAAGATGGTCATCATGGCTTATGATCTAGAACGGGGCACACAGAGAAACTGATGAGAGCTTCTCATGGGGCAGGGAACCTATTAGAAGATGAACTAATCAATCTAAAAAGGTACCATTAGGTTTGCTTAAAGCCTTCAATATTCATTACTTTGACCAAAAATAATAATTCATAGGGGCACCTGGTGGTGGCTCAATCAGTTAAGTGTCCAACTCTTGAGTTCAGCACAGGTCTTAATCTCAGGGTCGTGAATTCAAGCCCTGCGATGGGCTCTGTGAAAAATATTAAAAATAAAAAAGATAACAATACTTAAAGAGAAAACAAAGAAAGGCTGCACAGAAAAGGGGGAGAGGTGGAAGAAAAAGCATTACATACAAGTATTTTTATATGTGCATATATGTGCATATATATGTAAACTTATTTTGTTGTTTTCATGTGAGAAAGATAACTATAATTGCTCCTTCTCCATGAATCAGGGCAGCTGCAAGCACACGCTCACATATGGCACAGCACACAGCAAGCCCCTGACACAAGGGTACTTCCCCTGCTCAGTCCCCTGACAGGACTCTTCCACAAACCATAAAACAAAAACTAGGCAACACATGAAGAAAGGATTTTGTCACTGTTGCTGTAGAACTAGTACACAGTAATTGCAGAAAGACACACACACACACACAGAATGAGAGAGACGACATAAAATTCTGACTCCCAGATGACCACTGTTCCCATGCTTGGTGTACAACCTGTAAGAACTCCCCCTTGCACCTGGGTGCACAGATCTACACCACACACACACACACGTATACAGATGTGTGCACATTCACATTCACGTTCATATGTATTGTCCCTGAAGGAGCTGTCTTCAGAGTTGTAACACGTGTTAGAGGGCCCCAGGGACAGAGCTGGGGCACCACCACGGGCTGATATCCATGACATGTCTACAACAGAGACCAGCAAAGTTGTTTTGTAAAAGATGGGAGAATAAATGTTTTAGGCTGTATGGGCCCAAAGGTGTCTGTTCCAACTACTCAGCTCTGCCACCGTAACATGAAAAGTAGCCCTAGACAATGTGTAAAACAAACATTCCAATAAAGCTTTATTTACAAAACAGGAGGCGGGCTATAATTTGCCCATCCTTGGCTTCAAACATGCCATGAAGTGAAGGGCTTCAGAAGTGTGAGGGATTAAACACACCCCCCACTGGAAGGCAAACTTCATTTTCAGGGGTCCATGTTTACTCTATTTTAACAAATGTTTCTGCTTTAATATGCATCCCCCAATAAAATAATGACTACAGATAATTAAATTAAGTTAAATTCCCATTTCTCCCCAAATAAGCATTATGAGATAGCCAATTCTGCCTGTCCTCTAGCTCCCATTTCAGAGAGAGATCCAGAACAGAAGTTACACAGACATGTCAAAGCAAGGTACTAAAGTAGGGATAGGGTAGTGTTGCATTCATGTAAACTACACTGGATCACATGCAATCAGCAAATGATTTATTAAAGGCTACAAGATAAATACCGATAAAGTCTTCAATTAGAGAGTCACATGACATATGCACAGGAGGAGAGAATCAGAATGATTAATAGGAAAGCAGACAGCCTACAAATACAGAAAACCTTCTCCACCTGTGGGGAGGGTCGTGGAGAAAGCATTTCCAGGCTCCAAACAGCCTTCCAAACTACGGTAATAAAATACACTTCTAATAACAAAAACCGTTTCACACCACTTTTTCCCATAGGTTTTGAGACATAATTCATGAGTCCTTCCACCGTCCAGATCTGTGCTTGTACAGTCTATTCTCAATAGGCATCTTCAAAACAGAGAGGCTCTGCTTCTCCCCACTGAATCTTTATGACCAAGCGAATCTTAACACGCAGCCACGGGGCTGGGAGGTTTTGCTGACACAACGCACATCCTGTCCCCTCCAGTCGCCCTCTCTTCCCGGCTGAGCTGGGTCTTTCAGGGATCAGCGCCTGCACTTAACTCAGTGTTCTGCTCAGCTGCGCACTCCAACCCTGCCCTTTCTTACAGCTTCTGTAGAGATCCAAGACGTCTTCTGGGACTTTAGCAACGTGGGGAGGTCACACTCCAATTATGCCTTCCTCTTGTGGTTTTTTTCCCTCCACGCCCTGCCTTGTCCTTCTCCCCACCTCACACCAGCCAGCACACACTCTACCACACCTGTTTGCTGGACAACTACTTACAAAAACACACCCCTTGCGTGCCTGGTTTCGTGCTGGGTCCTGGAGATAAAAATAAGACACAGTGGGTGCCCTTTAATAGCATGTAGCCTATTGGGTGGGGCAGATATGGAAACGAGCCATTCAACACAATGCAATAAATGCTGTTATCATGGTACATAAAAGAATGCGAAAGATAAGCACACACAAGTACAAACTAATGTAATAGCAAAGAGTCTAGAAGGATACACTTCGAAGAGATAACATTGGATGCCCTGCCCCACCTCAACCCAAAATGGATGTGGGGAGTCAGGATTAGGTGAGGAAGGCTGTCAGAGAATCTGAGCCTTAGATTTAATGTTCGATATATATTTATTTTTTTTTTTTTACAAAAAGTAGTGGTATTCTTTCTCTTACAATGTAATTTAATGTAATGTTTAAACGTTCTAAGTGCAGGAGGCCAGGAGGGGATGAAATGAATGAGGGGCAAGGGCACAAAACTCAGGAGGCATCACCCTAGAGTTGTAGGGGTGGACAGGATGGGTATAGGAGGGCAACAGGCTATGGGGGCAGAGGCCTGGAAAAGATCTCAAAACCAAGTCACAGAGGTGGGCCTTGCAGAGGAGGGGGGCTTTCCCTGAGAGAGAAGAGAGCACTAGGCAAACAGGAACGCAAGTGTGTTGGAAATAATGAGTGATTACAAATGTCCAGAACACAGGATGAGGATGGAAAGGAGAAAGAGAAAAACTCAAATGACTGTGCACACACACCTTAGAGCTAGTACAGTCTTTTCATTATAGGCTCAGCATCCATGGCTTATCAGCAGTATTAAGATCAGATTGAGTGACTAGCAGCCTGCAGTCCCTACCTTGTGGTTCCAGTCCAGATGCCCTCATGAAGCTCACTACCATTGCCTTACTCCATCACTCCATGACCTGAGATCCAATCCAAGGGTGCCTCTCAGACCGCTTGTCTCTTCTTCCTCCATCCCTTCCTTGAGTTTCTTCCTTCCCAGGACCTTCTGACAAGGCTAAGTCATATAATAAAGTTCTCTATTAAGTATACAGACATGCTCCAAGTGCCCCACATATACTATCTCATTTACATTTCCCAACAAACTGACATGTAGGTAACTGCTATTATTACCATTTTACAGATGACGCAACTCCAGATCAGAGTGACTGAGTAACTTACCCAGAACACAAAGGAAATAAATGATGATGCCAAGAATCAAACCCATGGCCAATGCCTGATTTTAGGTTAACTAACTGTGCTGCCTGCTGGTGTAAATTACCTGGGGACACAGAGGTAAATACAGTAGAGAAGAGGTAAAAGGCTCGGTTTGGGGTATCTGAACAAGTAGTTCAGATCTAGGCAAAACAAGCAAAGGTGGACATGAACAACTCAGAAAAATGAGTGGCTACAGAGGGGAACTAAAGCCCAGCATCAGCATCATGTAAGCTGTAGGGAAACTACCTCCAAGGTGGCTAAGGTGGAATGCAGACCTAACATCCCTTTTCAGTAGCAAATCAGAGGATTTTGCCTGCAGTATGTTTCTATTCTCAGGCAATTCACAGTTTATTAGGAACTCTTAACACCTCAAATAGTGTGGGAAGTGGTTTTATACTCATACTATGGAGGCTTACTGTTGGGGTTTCCTTTATCAAAAATGGGGGCGTTTACATAAGGAAGAGAGAAATGAAAACCAACCAAAGCCAGAGATTCAACTGTTTGACTCCTGTGAGCCACTGGACACGGTTCTCCAAATTCGGACCAAAGCTGTTAGCAAACAATGGCTTGGCCATCCAGAAATAAGGAATGTGGCTTTCCTCGGGCCAACTCAGAATAAGCTCTGTTCCTACAGGGGCATGATATTTCTATTGAGAGAAGGCGGAGTTGTCCTGCCCAGCTCCCAAAGATGAACCATAGGGACATCATGACAATCAGCAGGGAGACCTGGTCCTGGTAGCAGGAAGCTTGGACACTGAAACGTGGGAGAGTCACTGGGCCTCTGGGCCATGACAGGGAAACACCGCCATCTGGTGGCTCCATGACAGATGAGCTATGTTCCTGCCCATTGTCTCAGGAAGGGACAAAGTTAACTTTAGCAGGAAAAAAATCATTGGGAGCATGTTGAAAACAAAAGTCAACCATGCCTTTGTTGACCCCATGGGAGGTAAGACCTAGCCCAGGCCCAGTCTGTCTGATCGGTGGCTATGAAAGAGAGAAATGACACTCTAGTAAAAGGCATCCATGGTGAAAGTCCTACCACATGTGGGCACTCCTGGAGATGGCCATGCATTCCTCAGTTGGCAGGATGAGGGGCATGCTCTTGATGCAAGCATGGAAGACCAAAAGGGGACAAGATCCAGACTACACAATCATGTGGAAGGCAGAGAACGTAACCCGATGATGTTGGTGATGATGGTTGCAAATAAAAAGCATCTAAGATCTGCCATTAATGAATAATTAATAATAAATTAATACTTAATAACAAATAATTAAACAAGCATTTAAAACTCTCACAGAAACCCCATAAGAGGCAATGTGTTATTACCATCTCCATTTTACAGATGAACGAACTGCATACCTCAAAGACAGAGACAATGGAGAATAATCTAGTCTCCATCACCCAGGTAACAAGGGCTAAAGCCAGAACTTATAGTCTCACACTCCTAAGAATTACCCCTGAAGTTTGTCACATTATGGTCCAGAGACCACCTGCTCTGGACACACCTGGATATTAAAACAGAAACTGTGACCTCACCCAAGACATACTGGGGAGGATGTGATTTGGTATTTTAACAAGCTTCCCAGATGATGGGATAACCAGCATACTAGGTGCTATGGAATGAATTGTGCTACCCCCTGAAATTGATATGCCCTACCCACCCCCCAATGTAATGGTATATGGAGATGGGGCCTTTGGGAGGTAATTGGGTTTGGATGAGTTCATGATGGTGGAGCCCCCATGATAGGACTAGTGCCCTTGTAAGAGAAGGAAGAGACACCAGAGCTTCCTATCTCTGCCATGTAAGGATACAGCATGAAGGATACAGCAAGCCAGGAAGAGTTCTCACCAGAACCCCACCATGCTGGCATCTTGATTTTGGACTTCCAGCCTTCAAAACTGTAGGCAAATAAATTTCTGTTTTTTAAGCTACCCAGTCTATGGTATTGAAAGTCATCCATGGTGAAAGTTCTCCTACCACATGTGCACACTCCTTACTTAGCTGACTAAGACCCTAGGCTATCTCCCTACACCATCTCATGCAAAATGCTTGGTAGATGCCTGTTAAATTAATGAATAGCCAGGATACTCCACTGCTCTGTCCCTCAGAAGAGATTTGCTGAGGATGCATGTGTACAAGTCCCATGATTTAGCCTCTTTTCCAACCTCCAGGTGAGGTTTACTGGAATCTGTCTTCTTCTAAATCTAAGAAGAACAGGTGTCCTTCCTATATCACTAAGGATTTTTTCTGGGGGGACAGGCTTCTGAAAGCAGGTGTGATAACATGGTGTGAGTGCAGAGAAATGAGAATACTAATAACAGCTTTGCTTCTGTAGTGCTTTATAATTTACAAAGCTCTCTGGCATTCATTATTTCTTTAGATGGTTGGAATTGCCCTGTGAGGTCCAGAGGCCAGATAATTATGATCTCAGTTTAACAGATGATAAAGCCAAAGCTGATAGAATCATGGGGCCCTACCCATGGCCATCTCACCAATAATGTGGTAACTTGGCCCAGCCAGAAGGCATAAGATGAACTAGCAGAAAAACTTGAGGTCACCAAGGAATGAAATTAGAGGAGCCAACAGCATGGAAAAGGGGTTTATCTATCAGGGTACTAGCAGCAAGGACATTCAACGCAAGTAGTTGAAATGACAAGGAAAAGGCCTTTATGAAGAGACGACATACAAGGTGTAGGCAGGGACAAGGGACCAAGCACAGAATGGTGGTGCCCCTCGAGATCGGCAATAGGGTGAAACCACTCCCACTCCTGAGACTAATAAAGCAAGAGCAGGAGGCGGCAGTGTTCCAGACTAAGAAGGGGGGCAGGAAGTACAATAAACAAACAAGGACACTGAACATAGAGGTTGTCTTTGGAGAACCACTTCCAGCCTCAGCACCTCATTTCCCACTGTTTCTAAGAAATCACCTGGCAGCCTTACAGGAGACCCCCCAAGGGGGCCTGATTCTTAGTCTCAGTCACCCTGGGAGTGGGCACTGGGCGCCCGCTGTCTAGTGACCAGGACAGATGCAGGGCCTACTATGCTGGTCTTCCTTGAGCCCATCCCACCCCATACGAAGTAGAGAGTTCAATGGCTGAGAGTTGAGACAACATATTTCTTTTCAGATTAATTGGATTCTTTTTAATACAGGGGGGGAAAACGTGTATCTCTACTACTGAGGTGTACCTCTGCCAGACTTTCCTTGATATAGTCTCTCTAGTTATGCAGAGCCTTTATTTTTTTTAAAAAAGCTTTTATTGGGGCGCCTGGGTGGCGCAGTCATTAAGTGTCTGCCTTCAGCTCAGGGCGTGATCCCAGAGTCCTGGGATCGAGCCCCATGTCAGGCTCCTCTGCTGGGAGCCTGCTTCTTCCTCTCCCACTCCCCCTGCTTGTGTTCCCTCCCTCGCTGGCTGTCTCTCTCTGTCAAATAAATAAATAAAATCTTTTAAAAAAAAAAGCTTGTATTTATTTATTTGAGACAGAGAGCACACAAGCAGGGGGAACAGCAGAGGGAGAGGGAGAAGCAGATTCCCCGCTGAGCAGGGAACCCGACGCAGGGCTCGATTCCAGGACCCTGGGATCATGACCTGAGCCAAAGGCAGACGATTAACCGACTGAGCCACCTAGGCACCCCTATGCAGAGCATTTAAAGACAAGGATACAGTACTTTTTAAGTTACCTCTAAGGCAAGGTTTATCACTCTTGGTACCACTGACATCTGGATCAGATGGTTCTCCGTTGTGGGGGCTGCCCTGTGCATAGCAGGATGTTTAGCAGCATCCCTGACCTCTACCACCAGATGCTGGGAGCGCACCCCTCCCACCCTGGTGTGACACCCAAAAGCATCTCCAGACACTGCAAACTGCCCCCTGCAGGGGGGCGAGAGGAGGCAAAGTCACTCTCCCCCACCCTGAGAACTCCTGTTCTAAGTGATTATAATTTGCTGAGCTAAATGCTCCCCTTGGTAATGGGAAGAACAGGACTGGGGTAAGGTGAGTAATATTTAATAAAGACCTTCTCTATATTTCAATTTTGACATTTTGTTCATCATGGATTTCTTAATATTAATTTTGATTTTTTTAATGCATTGCAAAATCACCCTCCTTATTGAGTGTTTTGGCACTCCCTTAAATTTAGCATCTGAGGTATATGCCTCATTTGTCACCCCTTAGTCCCAGTCCTGGGCAACATTCCATTGGAGCCATCAACACAAGGTAGGAGAAAGTTGTTCCCTTTCTTCAACTGTCACTCTTGCATGTATGCATGCATGCACTCATTCATCCGGTACTCCTAAATCCCCTGGTATATGACTAGCTCGTTGTTAGCAATGGCTACATAATATCTCAAAGTGTGGGTCACCAAGATTTACATTAGCATATCCTACATAATGGGAAAGAGGCATGAACACAGCTGCATTGGGAGTTATGGAGAAAGCATAACATAAGGGAACTACTAAAAGCCAACGGACCAGTTACAAAGGCAAAGCAATAGTCCTGGGCAGAGATGACTGTGTGGGCAGAGGTGACTGTGGTTTCAATTTGTGGTTCTGGCTGTGGACATGGAAAGGATCGCAAAGAGGAAGGAAACAGAATCAACAGGTATCAGTGATTAATCAAATGGAGAGGATGAGGATGGACTGTCCCAGTTTTGTAGTATGAGTAAGTGGGTGTAGGCCATGACAGTTGATGAGATAGGGAAGCATGGAGGGGCCATTTGAGAGGTGCTAAGATGACAAAATGTGTATGGGGGTGGTTAGGTGATATGCCCCTGAATACAGCCACACAGAATCCTCCCAAGGGGAAAGCCAGCCTGGAGGTGCAGCCACAGGAGCTGGTGGCATTTAGATGTAACCGAAGCTAAGGAGTGTACCAGATGTGCTAGGTAGGATATGGAGAATGACAAAAGGGCCTAGAGCCAACCCCTAAAGACCTCTCAAGCTTAAAAGGCAGGTGGAGAATCCGTAACAGATTCTGAAATTAGTGGGCTGAAAGAATTATGCAAAAACAGGATATTTGCATACTCTCAAAGAATCTCCCTTCAGGATAATTATTAATTACAAAGGGTAAAAGAATAATTTTAAAGTGGAGAGATCTGCCAGATGCTACTTTAACCAAATAATCAAAACTAACCTCACAGCAATGAGACATGCCCACATCATGTGCCTGCTGGTATGATGCACCAAGAAGGATCCAGAATTACCTCTGCGATTTCTTGCCAAAAATGCATAACCTCCTTGTAAGCGTGAGCAAACATCAGGGAAACCCATACTGAAGAACAGTCCACAAAATGACTGGTTGTTGATCTTCAAATGTGCCAAGGTCGCAAAAGATGTTATCTCTAGAACCAAAAGGTTTTGGTGTCCCAGGAGAAGGGAGGCTTAGGTCACGGTCCCCCAGAGAACAAACTGGATGTGCATTCTCATAAAGTGAAACCAGCATCTTTTCAGAGCCTGGTCTCCTGACTCCAGAAAAGGCAAAGAACCCTGAGCAGCCAACAAGAGAAATATGTAGTGAACAGATCCATTTATTACTTCCAGCTTACCTAGCAAAGGTCACCGGGTGGCCTTTGAAAGATACACAAAAATGCTGTTAGATCTTGCCAGAGGTAAGTTTATCGGACAGCCAGTTGAGGCCTATAAAATGTTGCTAGCTGGTTTCTTTCATTCTGAGGGGGAAAGAAAATAAGACTGCTGGGTTTAAAAACTACTTGTATGTTTGTTCTTTCCTAATACGACATAAAGGAGTCCTTTTCTTGTACAGAGAGACATCTGCAGTCTGACGACAAGAATTAAAGAGTGAAAGTGAAAGTCAAAAAGTGAAAATTGCCAAGTCCCAATTATCTATTCATTTCTTCATTCCAGATTTCAAAGGGTGGTCAATGAGCGGGGTAACTAAGGATATAGCCTATTCACAAAAGGGCATGACTACAGTTGCAACCATTTTCCAAAGCTCTGCTCATGTCACATATACTAGCAACTCTTTAGCCAAAACAAAGTGCATGGCCAAACCCAAATTCAAGAAGCAGGAAAGTACATTTCACCAACCATGAGATCTTGGCAAGGATATGGCTATAAAATACTAGGGCAGGGTGCTGAAGAATTGGGAGCAGATATATAATATATCATACTAAGGTACAATAGTAGATATCACTATGAAAAGAAGAACAAAAAAACCCTGACTATTGATCAGTAGTAGTTAACACAGCAACACAAAAGCACACTTTATATTTGGGGGCAGGGGACAGGGTTTATATGGACCAACCGAAACACTGGCATTTGGACTTGCAGTTTATCCTCTGTGAGTGAGGTTAGGGTTGATGATGGAGGTTTCAAGGCCTACATCATGAGAAATGTTCAAAGGGAGAAAAGAATCTTAGATAAATATATTTTCCAAATTCCACTCAGATATGAAATTAGAGATCTAAACTAGAAGGTTCTCTGGAGTCCCTTCCAATTCTACTTGGCTTGGTTCCCAATGTGTGCCAGACATTAGGCTGCCTCTCAATCCTAATGGTCACAACGCACTGACCCATAGCTGGTACCCTCAGCAGTAGGCATGGCATGGCAGAAAGAGCCAAGGGCTTAGAATCAAGCAGGGGTCACACTCCAGCTGGACTTATGACTGCTGGATGAGTCCTTTGCCCATCTGGCCCTAGCTTTATCATCTCTGAAATGAGACAGATGGACCAGATGATGTTTATGTGCCTTCTGGTCCTAAAAGCTTATGATTTTATGACAAGTCTGCATGGAGGGATCCATAATGCTCTGGAGGCAGAAGTGGCCTAGGTAAGAAGCACAGTCCTCAGAAAGCAGTGGAAACTGTTAACGAGTTGCAGTGACCTGTGGTCAGGCCATAGGGCTCCACATGCTCCCTAATGATCCCCTTATCAACCATCCAAAGGCCTATGTCTTCCCCTAGACTCCATCTCTGGGGTTCAGATGTGGTCTCTGTAGTGAGATGGGTCCTGGCAGAGCTTCCAGCTCTCGACCTCACTCTTTCCCAGCTCTCATGGTGCCCCAAAGATCAAATGAGACCACAGGGCCACTTTTTCTAGCAGCCCAGCAGATAGGAAAAAAATAATAATACATGCAATAAGAGGAATTTTTATACAGAAATGTATTTTGAGGCTAGGATGTGAAGTCCTTTTAGCAGGAGCCACAATTCTCTTAAATAATCGTTCCCATAATTGGCTACTTGTGGGGACAACTAATTGTGCATGTAATCATTTGCCTGTACAACTCAGCACCAACTAGTAATTAAAGACAGAGCTGTCCTTGCTAAATTTGGCTCCAGAAATAATAGTAATATTTCCAAGTGTCCGTCTCCCTGCCAAGGCACTCTAAGCCCCGTTCAAACAAGTTTGCTATTTTTTTTTAAACATCTTGGAAAGGGAAGACCTGCATCCTTGCCCAAAGCCAACACACACTCAGAGAAGAATGCTTCTGGAATAATCTTCTGCTTGTACTTATTCTACCAGCATATGCTGATGGTATGTTGAGCATCTTCTATGTACTGGGTCAGACCCTTCCCTGAAATAGTATCTTCTTGCTCTTCTCAGCCCTTCTCTTTGCACATGCTCCCAGAGGACAGGAAAAATCACCCGACTTTGCAAAAGACCCACCTTATGTAACTACCTTCAGGCCACAAATGGGTCCCGACAAAGCAATTCCCACCCACAGCACCTCCCTAACCCCTGCCTAACACAGGACTGCCATGTTTGGAAGTCTCTGTCACCTCCCATCTGGAAGCTCCCAGCAGCCTCTTAGCTCTAATTCTGTGCTTGTGCCTCTTCAGCCCAATCTCCTGTCCCAAGAAAGCAGCAGTAGCCTTAAATTCAAAAGCAGATCAAGTTATCTCTTGTATAGTGGGTTGAATTGTGTTCCCGAAAAAGATATGTCCATGTCCTAATCCCCAGTACCTGTGAATAGAACATTTTTTGGAAATAAAGGTCTTTGGAGATGTAATTAAGGATCCTGAGATGAGATCATCCTGGATATCAGATGGGCTACAATCCAGTGACCACTGGCCTCATTAGAGAAAGAGCAGGGAGATGACACACAGACTCAGAGAAGACAACCATGTGAAGACAGAGGAACCTGGGGAATAATGAGGCCCAAGCCAAGGAACACATGGAGCTATCAGAGACTGGGAGAGGCAAGGGAGGATCCTCTTCTAGAGCCTTCAGAGAGACCTGCCAGCACCTTGATTAAGGACTCTGGCCTCCAGAGCTGTGAGAGAATACATTTCTTTTGTCTTAAGCCATGAAGTTTATGGTGATTTTTTTTGTGGCAGCCCCAAAAAATGAATATACCCAACTTAGAATCTCTCCATAGCTTCCCTTCCTGCTTCAAATAAATTCCAAACTTCTTGCTGGGCCCCTGACAACAGCCCCAACATCAATTTATGCCTCACTACCACGCACCCCCTTGACACACCACTCATGACTCCGGCTTTCATTCTTTTTGTGGAGCACACCAAGCTCTCCTGCCTCAGGGCATTTGCAGCCCACAGCACCAACAGCATCAACAACCCTCTTCCCTAAGCTGCTCTACCTCATCCTTCAGGCTTCAGTTCATATGTTCCTCCAGCAAGGGGGCCTTCTTTGCCCGCCTTACCTTGGGGGTAACCCTGAGTTAGATAGGATAGATAGATAGATAGATAGATAGATAGATAGATAGATAATAGATAGATAGATAGATAGATAGATAGATAGATAGATAGATAATTGATAGATAGATAGATAGATAGATAATCTCCTCCTGGTGCTTTTTCTCTGTTTCTCCCCCTGAGACACTGCCAAGATTTAATGAGATAATTCACATGGACTGGACGGTTGCATGAAGGCAAAGGGGCCACATTTCCTCTCTCCTTCTATTTCTGCTTCTTCAGGGATGGCTTGTGGAATGAAGGATGCATCAACATATTCTCTATCCAAAACCAAAAGCCCTCTAGGAACAAATAACGTGTCTGAGTGGTGTGAAGAGAGGCCCCATTTGTTTCCAGAGGTGAGTTGTTTCTATGTCTCCAGTGAAGGCTATAAAACAGAGTTGACGGAAGTAGAAGCGGTAATACTAACAGAGGTGAGAGCCGGAGGGAGTGTTGAGACCAGGCACTACATCTTACTGACTAGGAGTATCCCACTCTAGAAAGGTGGGATGCAAGGTTTCATCTTGGAAACCCCCTCTCTTCTAGGTTCCTATGGCTAAGCAGGAGACACTAAGCCCCAGGTCCCTTGGGGTTCCGATGCTAAACAAGACAATGACCCTGCCCTGGAAAAGCTAAGTTGATTTGTGGACAATATAGGGACAGAGACCATTACAAGTCTATATAGACATGTTCTCTCATAGGGGGTTCCCAGAGGAAGGATTCAGAGGAGGAGCCCTGCTAACCCCGCTAGTACTCCCCTATCTCTATAATCCCCTCACCATCACCCTCAAAACTCCTCTTCCCAACCCAAACAAGCCTGATCTGAATCCCACATAAGGTTCGGGGATTTTATCAAAGAAAGCTGTGAAGTCCTTGAAGAGTTTTAACTTGCGGAAAAGAGGACCTGACTAGACCTTTCACTATGAAATTATTATAAGGGCCTTTACAGCCCTTGATAATATGCCTAACCTCTGGCCTTTACACACAACCTGTTCCCCCTCACCCTCCTTTAAGCCATTTAGACCTTCCCTCCACCCCTTGAAAGAGCCATGCTTCCTTCTGCCACAGGACCTTTGCATGCTCCACTTCCTCTCCCTCATCCAAATCATTTTTCCCCTGCTTTTTCCCCAGATAAATGCCGGGAACCTGGTTTATAAGCCAATAAAGTCACAGAACCTCATATTTGAAAATATTTAATTTACATTCTTACAATAAACACTGTCTATGTAGTGCTGTATTGAGTTTAAATTTCATCAAAAACCTCAACATTTGGTAAAAGGATGTAACGTTTTAAAATCAGGGCTGGCAAACTTTTTTTGTAAAAGGAATCAAATAGTACATATTTTCAGCTCTGAGGTGATATTGTTTCTATAGTTACTATTCAACTCTGCCTTTGTATTGTGACATGGTCATGGGCAAGAGAGACGTAACTGGGCAGTTATGTTCCAATAAAACTTTATAAAAACAGGCAGTAGGCCAGATTTAGCAAGTGGGCCAAAGTCTGCAGACCCCTGAATTAGAAGAAAAAACCTTTAAATACTTGATGGTAGTCCATCTTAGTTTTGGTTTCTAATTCAAGCTAGCTACCAAATCAGTAAATTGGCAAACAGTTCCTGGACAAGGGTCCAAATGTACATCAGCAGGTATGGTCTGAATTGAGAGCTCTAAGGAGAAAGTTTTGAAAGCAAAAACTTGCAAGAAGAAGGTTTTTCTTCACATTAAAAGTTAATATTTTAAATGATTTTCCCCTTAAATAAATAGGTAATCTTTTGAACCAGTTAATCCTTAACAAATTAGAATCTTTACATCAAACTGAACTGAGTGAGCATCTGTGTTCCTACAGCCATGTCCCTTCGCCCTGAACCTCTTTAAAGATCCATTGATTACTGCCAAGTCTCCATTGGTGGGATTAATTAATTTATGAACTTGTCATTACAATTCATTGATTAAAATGTCCCTTCTTAAAGATTTAATTATGCCCAAAGATAAAAGATCTGCTAATTATTGTCCTTTATCTAATTGAAGTTTTGTATTACAAATAAAGTTCAAAGGTTTAAGACAGTTGCCCTTTCAAACAGTTGGGCAAGGATGAGAATTTAATTAGAGGCAAGACACCATTTTCTCTGATCTATTCTAATGGGAGAAAGACATCAGTCTAGCCAAGATGTCTGGTCCGGTTGGGAAGGCCTGGAAAATCTGTCAACCTTCTTGGTCACTTAATGGTTTGCAGCAAATAGCTCTAGTCACATGAGTTGTGGAAACACTTTGAGTTGCTGGCACAAGCAAAGATCTCCATTGTGTCAAGAGCAGAAATTCTGCCAACCAAAACTATGTATTTAATTTTTCTTAAAAATACTGATAAATGAAAAAGTCTCCAAAGATTTTGTTTTCTTCCTAAGGTATTCTGAAAAGGAAATCAAACTTGTTCAGTAAACAAACCACTGACAGGCAAGGAAGCCTGTGAAAGCACCCTAAAGTCAGATGGGTCTGGGTTCAAATCCAAGGGGGAGATCTCAAGAAGTTCACAGTGTTACTTCCAAATGCACAATGTTTTCATACTGATAATTCCACCAAAGTCTGCCCCTTAAGAGCAAGTGATATTGAAGATCTAAACAGTTCACATTTCACATCCCCTTCATCTGTGCAGTGGTGCCCCTACACCCTGCTTCCTGAGGCTGGAATGAGGTGGAAGCTCTGGGAAGGGAACACCCCTCTGCACTCATTGGAGAACTCACTGGGTATCAAGTCACAAAGGTAGGTTTTTGTCTAGGGAAGTTGGGGTGGGGGAGCAAGTGGATGAAGAGAAGAGCTAAAACCCATTCAAAATGGATAAAAATGTTAGCATATTCGGGAAGAGTGTGCTGGATGGGGTGAAGGGGCATGAGTAGCTATCCTATGAAGTCACATCCAAAAGAAAAAAAGAGAAGACTGGAACAGGGGATCTGACACATGCAACAGCTTTAAACTGCCACAGGACTGTCAGTGGCAGGGACAAGTAATTCTGTTCCAATAATGTACAGACATTATTGTAATTGGAGCTAACTTTTAGTGAGATCTTACTATGCACTCCACATTCCTTGTCTTGTTTAATATTTCTAACAACTGTCTGAGGAGTGCTCTCTTTTATTGTACACGTTTCACACAAGGAAAGTAAGGACCAGAGAGGTTAAGCCTTCTGTCAAAAGTCACAGAGCTGGCAGGTAGAGAGGCCAGGGCTTTACAGTCATTCTGACTCCTGTACCCCATGTTCTAAAGCAGACTTTGGATCATTTTGTGGAAAAACATTTTATGATGGATACTTAATCAGCTCATCAGTGGCTTTCTGGCATACTGAATTCCTAGTCACTGTCCAACAAAGATGCTGGACCACCCAAAGGGTGAGGTGGTTACAAATGGCTCAAATAAAGTGAGCTTGGGGTTTTCCAAAACCTCAACCAAGTTCTCTTCCCACCCTGAGAGTCCATGACTCTAGGAGCATTCCTCATTTTTTCTCCCCAGAAAACCACAGGACTTCACTGTTAGAGGTACAGTGCAGGGAATATAATCTCCCCAAAGGAAAATACTAGCAAGAGCATCACATCAATCATTAGGCAAGGAGACTGAATACTCTTACACAGCGGAATATTATTCAGCCATCACAGATAATGTTGTAGACACATGAAAAGTTACCTTTAATCTTAAGAGGAAAACTTATGATACAAAATAGAGTATTATATACATATGTACATTTATATACTCACACACATATAGGAGGGGAGATGAACAAAGAGAAGGAAGGGAAAAAGAGAGAAGAAGACTCCCAAGTTTATCAAAGTGATTAATCTCTATAGAACACAGTATTGGGGGGTTGCCTATCTATATTTTCTTCACTTTTATTACCTACATTTTCTGCTTTTCTATAATTACAATGGATTTATTTACTAAGAAGGGGGAAAAACCCTTAGGTTTCAAGCTAGGCAATTTCTTATTCCAAGGACACAAAACAAGCCAGATTTGGAGTCTATTTTACTTAATTTGACCACTTAGCCACCATACCTTCCACCATGTGACTTATTCTTTACACTTTGCAAACTAGGCTGCGGACCCTTCGCTGGTGAACGATGCCCAGGACCCCCTCCGGCAGCCAGTCCGACAATCGTGCCAGCTGCTGCATCTTGCCTTGCACTTGCCCGCCTGGTGCCCACCTCCCTGAGGACAGCTACCCAGACGCACTCCTCTGGGGCTTTCTGTCCCAGCAGCCTCGAGGTTGGGCGCTGCTCCAATCCCCACTCACCAAAGATGGCAGGAGTTGGGGCTCAGACACCCCTCTGCAAATCTAATCCTCTGCATGTGGAGTCCTTTCCCTCAGATCTTCCAGAATTCTGCTGTCTGCAAGCCCCCTCCTGGAGCAGCCTGAGAGTATCTTCAGCCTTTCTGCTTCGCCAGCCCAAACCTTTCCCAGTTAGTATCATTGCTGCTAGCCCAAAACCCCTGCCCCCTCCATCTTTCTTTCTGTCCCAATCTTGCCTTTTGTTTACCTCTGTTTGCTTTGGTTTTGAAAATTTCTTAACTCTGAACCTAACCCTACCCCACCTGAAAGATGTGGATAGGCTTCTATTGTTCACCTACAACGGGATGTTTGGGAAGAAAAATGTAACTGTCACGGATGGAGAAACTCCAGGCAACATTAAGGATTAGGACAGCATTGTGGGGCAAGTTGGAGAGAAAGCCCACTCCCAAGGCAATACAGGGCCAACGATGCAGGCTGACTCTGCGTGAACTTGCTCCAGCCACCTGAGCTGGTGGTCAGAGTGGGGACATGGTTTCTGCTGTCCCCAAATTGTATGGTTACTCCCTGGGCTGCTCTGCTGGGGCACCAGCACTGAAGCAACAAGAATATTGTGACCAGAGAGCATCCCCGGACCCAATTCTGAAAGGCTACAGAAGCATCAGAGGAAGCCTGTCTACTGGCATCTGTTCACAAAGCTCTCCTTCCCTCATCCCATGTGGTGCTGCCTCTGCCACATCGCCACACTAGCCAGGCAGAAGTCCTCTATAGCAGGACAGGACCCACCCTCACCCCCTCGGCAACAGGCAAAGACAACCCAGAAGAGCTGTGGCTACACAGCCCTTTGCCCTGCCCTGCAGTCTGTCCTTCTGGAAACTTCTTGACTTCAAACAAAGATCAATGCCCATACAATCTTCCCCACTGGCAGCCCACAACTTCTGGAAGCACAGCAGATGTGCCTAGGCTGTTTCACATCACAAAATTATCACATGCATTGGGCTTATTTTTTTTAACCTACAAGAAAACACCTTGATAGTTGTTATGACTTTAAGAAACAGCCTTATTAATGACATCAAGCTATTGAGCGGCACTCACCAACTGTCGATTTACACTATGTAACGGAATGTGAAGCTCGATTTCCTTGTGTCACATGTATAACGATTAAATTATCAGCAGATGGAAAGTCATTCTGAGCTATAATAAGGTCCTATAAGGTGCTAATTAACTTGGCACCTTTCTAAAAAAAAGAACTCTGTCACACTTTGATAGAAAACGTTGCCTCTTGGGGATATCTATTGGTCCTCAGTACACTTAGGACTTATCTGGGAGATTTTTTTTCTTCTTTATTGTTCATTCCTGAGAGGTATAATAATATCATAAATATACTGATTCTCCCATTTGGGTCTAAATCCATACTGTAGCAAACACTTTTGATTCTAAAATAGAATAAATCACCTTCTATCAATGATACAGTGATTACTAACAATTGGTGAGAGGGTCAAAAATTGCAGCCCAGCAAACATGACTACAAGTCTCCAGAAACCTTTAGCTCCCCATAACCCTGCGGCATGCGAATTCAGGAATACTGTGTGGTCATTCCACAGACTTTACTTCTCTCCTTTTCATGATTTTAAGAATTTGCCAAATTCTTTTAATCTGCAGATTGGGGTAGAGGCCAAGATGGCAAAGTGCTCAGGCTTTGCAAGTTATAAATTCTCAGTCTGCAATGGCTCAGTAGTGAATCTCAACTACCAGTTTGTCCTTTCCCCCACTCAAAATAATTGGCATATTTAAAATTATTTTAAAATTTTTAAATGTGATAGTTATATTTTTACAAGGTGCTTTTACCATTTTTGAAATATACATAGTGAAATATTTATAGATAAAATGACAAGATGTCTTGGACTTATCTCTGAATAATCTCACAGTAAGGACAAAGTAGAAGGTACAGATCAAACAAGATGGTCCATAAATTGGCAATTGTGGAAGCTGGTTGTGGAGTACATGGGACTTCAATATACTATTATTTCTTTTTCTGCATGTTTGAAGTTTTCCATAACGAAAAGTTAAAATAAATTCATCAATTAAAAAAAAAATGAGAGAGAGAGACAGAGAGGGAGAGGGGATCAAAAATTTGATTGTAATGAATCATTGTAGATAGAGTACATCAAAAACTAATGATGTACTCTATGGTGACTAACATAACATAATAAAAAAAAGAATTAGATTGTGATGCTTTGGATAAAGATTAATGGAATAAATTGAGGGTGATTTCTTTTATAGTCAAGATTATTCCAAGGTGTATCTCAGAAAAGAATATTAGGGGATACAAGACTCAATTTGAGGCAATTTTGATGCATTTGAGGGAAATAACCCAAAATTTTATCTCAGATGATGACTGACCACAGATATTCTGAAATAGTCAAATGGTACCTACTGTTTGTGGACATCACATGTTCAGACAAAGTGGCAATAGGGCAGTGGGCTAAACTGAAGTGAACAGCCACTGTAGACTGGTATGGGAACCAGTATCACCTACAGAGGAAGACAAACGACATGAGCAACAGAGGGACTCAGGGTCATAACCTGGCTTTGGATCGTCTTGCATCTCAGCTTGCAAAGACGAGAGAGAGAGAGAGAGAGAGAGAGAGAGAGAGAGAGAGACAGAAAGGTCACAACTTCCCCATGCGGTAGGTGTATACTAACATTTTAATTTTGCAGGTGGAGAAACCGGGGTTCAGAAAAGTGAAATTTTTTCCCAAACCCACAAAGTTAGTAAGAAACAGAGCTCCATTTGTTCCTCACCCCACCCTTTCTACATCATGACTCCGGGAGCCACCAATTCTAAGGATGAAAGGAAGAAATGAACAGTCTTTCCCAGCATTTCCAAATGGGAATGAACAGGGACAGAAACCACTGTTCATGAAATCAGCTTAAAAGCCCAACTCTCACACACCATTAAGTAGAAGTTGAGGTAGGTGTGGTGAATTACTGTGTTTAAAACTATTCCTACATTTGAATATGAATGAAAGGATTCAGCAGGAAAAAAAAGTTGACCTCCTTCTGAGCTAAGGTTTGAGAGAAGAAGAACCCATCTGGTAAGTGATGGAAGTTATAAAATTCAGCATTTAGTGAAATAGCTCTTTCAATGTTAATTGCTGACTCACCCTAAATGAGGAGTTAGAACTGGAAGACCATGGCATACATCTCATTGTGTCTTGGGCCAAGTCAAGATTGCTTCTTATTATAAAATGAGAAGCTTGAGATATTCTGCCTCCCAAGTTAAACAGGTATCTGGGAAGAAAAGATGTTTCTAGAAGTCATTTATCAAGCAACAACAGAGTAACACATCTTCCTCTAGAAAACCAAGGAGTCCAGTATTCCGGAG
>NC_048229.1:74164758-74170218 GCF_002007445.2 Ailuropoda melanoleuca
TAGAGCCATATTTCATAACATTTATTAGTATCCCATGAAACTACAATTCCTGGATACATCTTTCATAAAAGACAGGGGTATGTTGGTGGGACTTCCAGAGAGTTATATACAGAATCTACTTTGTAAACCAAATCAATCANATCAGGAATGGGTATTAAAGCTCCTTAGCCCCAGGTAATCTATCCAAGTAGACCTATAACCCAAAGTCAAGTTGTAATTCAAGTTAATCTGATAAAGAGACAATAAGTAGTATACAGGCCAAGTAGTAAACTTAGACGTGTATTCAGAAGAGGATGGGCTTGATTCTGTTGTAGTATTCAGAAACAACTACTTGAAGGAAACAGAATTTGAAATTAGGTATTAAAAGATAGGTCAATCTAGGTAGTAGGAGAGAGGAGGAGGAGACAAAGACTCATTTCAAGCAACAGAATGATATGCTCAAATTGCTTATGGCTTTACTCTCACTGAGTAAGCTATATAGAGGACTCATTTTAATTATCAACTGTATTAAGTCTGGTAATTTTGTAAAATGGCAGAATTCAGGTGAAAACAATTCTGTTACTCATAAGCAATTATGAGAAACATCTTATTTTTCAGCCATTCAAAATGAAGAAGAGCATACAGTAAATGTGATTGATTTCTCTCAACTTCTGTAAGTATGCGCTAATAGATTAAATTGAACTTCTGATTAGAAGTATTTTCTTCTGTCACNTTTCTTCTTTCTTCTGTGTCTATCACACTTATAACTTCATCCCAGAAGGCTGTTAAGTGATTCTTATGAGCTAGAATTTTCCCAGCTCATTATTGCTTTGTAGATTTTACTCAGACGGCCACAGTCTTGTGGGTGCTGTTTCCAAATTAATTTTGGCCACTCCAGAGCAGTATTTTTCCAAGAGAAGAGCCTGAGCCAATCACAATGCCCACTGTATAGTTATTTTGCAGAGGTATTTTCCTTAGAAATTGTCTCCACAAGCCTTTGTTTATATGTTCCTTCTGCCTGGAAAATCTTACCCACCTCGGCTGCCATCCCCATTTCACTGATGAATTCCTATTCGTCCATTATGACTCAGCTCAGGCATTATATATTCTAGAAAGCCTTTGTACTTGCAGACAAGAGAAATCTATCTTAAACTAACTTAGGGGGAAAGAGGTGGAGGAGGGAAGCAATTCACTAGGTCATATAACAAGATGGACAGTCCTAATGCCTAGCTTCAGGCATAGTTGGATCCAGGAGCTTGGATGATATTAGGCTTTGTCATTCTCTCCTTCTCCTGAATCTGCTTTCCTCAGTTCTCTTGTTTCATTCTTAGGCAGATGTCCCCACAGTTCCAGACAGTGTCATCACTGTAACAGGACAGGAGCATTCTAAAATTTAAGGGTATATTTTCTGATTTTAATACAAATCTTTGTAGCCAACTTTTAATTACCTTAGTTTGGGGGTTGGGCGGGGTGGGTATCTCTTCAGCTGTCTTAATATATGTTCCATTCACCAGCAAACTTTCTCCAAATGATAGAAAAGATGACCGGTGGCCACTCCAAATTTATACCCCATCAAATTAGCAACCCTGACAAAATGAATCTCTACCAATGGCTGTGTCGGAAAACTCCTAGGGGAGACATTTATTTGTCTGGGTCACATGCCAGGGGCTGCTGAGTCAGTCCCCCTTGGAACAGGATTTATTCCTCACTAGAAAGAGGGCTGTTACTTGCAGGGAGAGACACAAAAGCTGTCCTTGATGAGCCACCTCACCCAGTACACAGCCTCTCTCCCCAGCTCTCACTAAATCCTATGTAGATCTCCCCTGGTGCAGCTAACACAAGACATTGCTGTTGCCTGTATATATCCAGCACTAAATGGTCATGTAGCACATATTCGTAGAACGAATGCTTGAATGAATAAATCCCAGCTCATGAAGTGCCCACCAAGCAGAGGCATCAGTAACTTCAGTGAAAGAGGGTGACTGCCCTGCTCTAACGGGATCTGAGTCTGACAAAGAGATGGAGAGAGGGTGCTGTTGCTGGATGTGTTGAGTGTGAGAATGAAGGAGTCTCCACCGGTACAAAGCTTTACTTCTCAGCAACCCGCACGCAGACGACTCCGCAGCATGGGAGCCATTTACCTTACCTTATACAAATCATGTCATAAATATGCTTTCCTACTTTCCCCAAAAAATTAAAAATAGAATACCCTACCACCAGCAATCACACTACTGCTTATTTACCCAAAGAGTACAAAAACACTAATTCTAAGGGATACATGCTCCCCAATGTTGATAGCAGCATATCTACAATGGCAAACTATGGAAGCAGCCCAAGTGTCCATCAACTGATGAACAGATTAAGAGGAGGTGTATACAATGGAATAGTATCAGCCATAAAAAAGAATGAAATCCTGCCATTTGCAACGACATGGAAAAAGCTAGAGAGTATAATGTTAAGTGAAATAAGTCAGAGCAAGATAAATGCCATATGATCTCGCTCATATGTGGAATTTAAGAAACAAAACAAATGAGCAAAGGGGAAAAAAGAGAGAGAAAAACAATCCAAGAAACAGACTCAACTATAGAGAACAAATGGATGGTTATGACAGGGGAGGAGCAGGAGGAGAATGGGTGAGATAGGTGATGGGGATTAAGGAGTACACGTATCATGATGAGAAAAATAAAATAATTTAGAAGATGCTAGAGGCAAGAAACAACAAATGTTGGAGAGGATGTGGAGAAAGAGGAACCCTCTTACACTGTTGGTGGGAATGCAAGTTGGTACAGCCACTTTGGAAAACAGTGTGGAGGTCCATCAAAAAGCTAAAAATAGAGCTACCCTATGACCCAGTAACTGCACTACTGGGTATTTACCCCAAAGATACAGACGTAGTGAAGAGAAGGGCCATATGCACCCCAGTGTTCACAGCAGCATTGTCCACAGTAGCCAAACTGTGGAAGGGGCCGAGATGCACTTCAACAGATGAATGGATGAAGAAGACGTGGTGTATATATACAATGGAATATTACTCAGCTATCAGAAGGAATGATTATCCAACATTTCTATCAACATGGATGGGACTGGAAGAGATTATGTTAAGTGAAATAAGTCAAGCAGAGAAAGACAATTATCACATGGTTTCGCTCATTTGTGGAACATAAGGAAGAGCAGGGAGATCGGTAGGAGAAGGAAGGGAATAATGAAGGGGGGTAAACAGAAGGAGAAACGAACCACAAGAGACTATGGACTCTGGAAAACAAACTGAGGGTTTTAGAGGGGAGAGAGGTGGGGGGATGGGCCAGCCCAGTGATGGTTATTAAGGAGGGCATGAACTGCATGGAACACTGGGTGTTACATGCAAACAATGAATCATGGAACACTCCATCAAAAACTAATGATGTACTGTAGCAGTTCAATAAAGTCTCAAAGGATTAAAAAAAAAAAGATGCTTTGCAACCACGTATATGAATTCAAAGTTTAGAAAACACCATCCCCATGGCACTAGGCCCCTCACTTCTGCCAGCAGGCAGTGTTCCCATACCTCACCCTCCACACAACCTCTGGGTGACCTCTTACCACTTCCTTTCATGGACACGTAAATCATCAGGAGTAGGCGACACCTTAAATTTCCTTCAGTATAGGCAGGCCCATCTTACAGGTAAGGCAATGGACTCAGAAAATTCTATCTGGCCATGGTTACACAGCGGCGTTTCTTTTGAAGGCTGTTTCTGTTTCTTGTCTCCATGAGTCACCATAATCACTACTACAGTGACCTAACCATCACTATAATTGAAGATTACCCATATAAAAAAGTGGGGCTGTGCAGAAATGTGACAAGGGATCACACATTTGACTGCCGCATCCTGCATCTTAAAAGGTCCTTGATTCCATGAGTTCCAGGTTTTACTCATTTGGTTCATTTGAAACGTATATGGCATAATAACATTTAACTAGAAGGTAAATGTCATAAGGGCAGGACTTTTCGCCTATTTTTTTTTCACTGAGATGCCCCTAGAGCCTAGAATAGTACTTGCCACACAATAGGTCCTCAAAAAAGTACCTTTGAATGAATATTTACTGAGCACTGCTTTAAGTACTTTACGTGGATGACTTAGTCCTCACAAACTGCATTTTTATTAAGATAAATGCCAATATCCTAATCTTATAGATTAAGAAACGGAAATAGAGAGGATTAAAATCATTTACCTGAGATCACACAGTTACTAAGCCTTGGTGGCAGGATTCAAACCCAAGCAGTCTGTATCCAGAGCATACACTTATAACTAGAGAGGAACCACAGACGACAGATGTACAAGTTACCCATTACCATGTAATCAAGCACTCCAAGAGTTAAGGGCTTAAAACAACCATTTTATTTTGCTCACAGTTCTGTTGGCCAGGAATTCAGAAAGGGCTCAGCCAGGCAATTTGCCCTTAGGTGGGACAATTGAGGCTAGAGGGATTTGCTTCCAAGATAGCTTCTTCTTTCCCACATCTGTCATCGTGGCAGGAATGACTGGAAAGTGGAGCACTGCTGGAGCCCTCTCTCCACATAGTGCTGAGCCAGTCCACAAAAAGGTTAAGGATCCCAGAAGATTTTAGGAGACAGGAAATGAAAACTATCTTAGTCTGAGTCTGGAAGCTGGCACAGTGCCACTTCCACCATATTCTAGTGGTCTAAGCAGACAAATAACCCACCCTCTCAATGGGACCCCACCTCTCACTGGCAAATGCGGTTAAGAATCTGTGGCCATTTCTAATCCACCAAAATGGAAGTCCAACCTAGTGTGGAGATAGTACCCACTAACTTCATGCAATTGCACTGACACCTCACAGCTATAAGAATGCCCTTCAACAATGAACCATTGATGGTATCCACGTGTTAGAACACTGTTTTGTGACAAGACTTCACCATTACAGAATCTAAAGAAGCATTTTCTGATCTTAACACAAATCTTTGCAACCAAACTTTCATTACTTTGATTGAGAGGAAGGTGGTCTCTTCAGTCATTTTAATGTGTGTTTTATGTTTCCAGATGCTCTATCCTAGTTTTAGAAGGAAATGTTTCTCATTATCATAAAATTTACATGCTCATACATTTCATTGAAAGACTTATTCTTTCTAGGTGATAATAAACAATTCAGTAATTTGGAGGAAAACGTCACAGAAATAATTGTGAAAAGGTATTACAGAAGCCTCCAGAAGAGAGGCAGCATGGTTAAGTAGAAAGAACAAAATTCAGGTCTGCTCCTAATTCATCCATCTTAGGGAGTTCATGCAGACTCTGAGAACCTAAGTAGAATTATGTATAAAATAAAAGACTTTTGTGGACAGAATCCTCCACTGTAGCATAAAACTCCTATCTTGCTTCTAGTCCTAATTCTGCCAATAACTTGTTCTGTAAAGCTAAACAAAAGGTATTCATCTCTTTGGATTTGATGATGATGCTGATACTGGCAAAGAGAGCTCGTGTTCAC
>NC_048229.1:74170318-74207074 GCF_002007445.2 Ailuropoda melanoleuca
CTGTGTTGCCTTGGACAAACTTCCTCCCTTTCCAGAGCCTCCATTTCCTCTTACTGGAGGAGATCAGAGCAGATTGGTGCTTTCAAAGATGCTACTTTCATGATCTTTTTCACATCCAGGTATTACCTATTAGCACCTGCAATTCATATATACTGAGTACAATAGGTTTCCAAGGTACCATCTGCTTCAGCCTCATCCTGAACAGTAATATTTATGAACTCATGCAGTTTCATGTACCATTTCTGCATTTTTCCCCAACAGAATTAAAGTAAACATATAACAACTAAAATTACTTAAAATGTGTAGCTAATATCATCCTACATACCCCAGAGGATTATGCATCACATTTGGAAAATATTAGCCTCCCTGACCTCTGAGATCCCTTCTTGCTCCAGGGATTTGCAAGTCTATAAAAAAAGAATTTTATCATTTGACTCAGGTGAGCAAATGAACATGCACAAAAATGAACTGCCTATAAAGCTTGTCTGCTTCAAAGCAGAGAGGGTAGTTTCTGTTGAGAGAGAAGCACTGATCAGAAACAAAATTCGGAAGGTCATACGTTTTATTTTAGAAGGAGAGAAAGGCTTCTAGTAGTTTAGCAAATTCATGACAAACTGTACAGTTTGTCCAAATGTTGCGGAAAGAAAGATAAACCCTTAGGAAGGAAGAACTAAAGTACAAAGAAAAAGTAGGCCTGTAAAAGGTTTTGCAATCTTTTAACCACACAGAAGAGAGAAGCCGGGGGCTCAGAGGAGCCCGAGCACATCTGCTTGGGCCTGAATAGAGATTTCCCCAGGTACTCTCCACTCTGGGTCATCCCAGCTCAAGGATGCCTCTTATGGTGATGAAAGTATAATGAGAAAAACTGCATGCAAATGAGGTAAGGAATCACAGGAAAAGAATCCACACGTGACCTGGTTGGGACTACCTCATGGGGAGATCTGGGAAGGAAGAACAGGGAATTATGCTGCCAAGAATGAGGTCATTAAGAGAAGAATTTGAGATTTATGCAGAAGGGTTGACTTAAGGCTGGGTTTTATAATGAATTCAGAGACCTGGGCTGTGGCTTCTCCTGGCAACAGTGATTAAGTCAGCGCTGTGATAATCAGGTACTACAGACCCATTCTAAGCCAGTGCATGGCTGCATGCATAGGAAGGGAAACGCTCTCTGTCATGGCAGCCTGTGTGTGGTGGTGCGGAGTGAAGCAGAACATCATCCAGGATGTGGTTGAGCTAGGACAGGGAGCCAACAGTAACCTGCTGAGGCTGGATATACAAGTGACCTACAGCCAGACAATACACCACGACAGAACTCCCACCTACAAGCTCTGCAGCAGTCAGCCCAGGAAGCCAAATCACAAACTGTAGCTCTCAATCCAAAACATACAGGGCTTGGTCAATAATATCCAGCTTCCCTAATTTTTGTGTCCTAGTTGACTCGGGACCAACCAGAAAAAGCCAAATATGCTCCAGAAACCAATCACATAGGCTGCCCTGCTTCTAGCCCACCTCCAGCTTCGCCATGGGAACATCCTCCAATGAAGGCATACTTGAAACCCACTCTTGTTTTCACTATACAACCATCCTTCTCCCCTATAGGCTTGGGAGCCTCTGCCTACCACCAGTATGGGTTTCTGTTTGCTCTCCTTTGGATGGTCACTGTTTTATTTCTACTGCCATCTGAAACTGCCTAAAATTTTGACATGGGCCCACATCCATCTCAAAGTCAACTGGTTTAAGTAGGAGATAGATTACTTGCCTTTAGTAATCTATCCACTCATAATTTTTAGATTGTCCTTTTACTCATGACATACAACATTAACACATACACTTGTGCATGTGCACACACTACTGGAATTGGTTTGAATCATTTATGTAATTCAACCGAATTATTTATGTCCTCCTTTCAAGCGTGTCGAAGCCTTCCACACAAATTTACCCTGGTGTGTGTGAAGCCTATATTGGGGCATTTGCCTCAATTTAAGTGACACTTGGGGCAGAAACCAAGTGAAGGCAGGCCCATACCAAAAACAAGTAAGGAGAACGCTGCTGTTGCCTGCTGCTACCCACAAACTGAATGACTTGTGTTTATGCGGGACTCAACACACAAATGATTTTCTGAGACCAAGGATCAGTGAACTATGACTGTGTATTTGTCCCACTACCTTTTGTTTTGTAAATAAAGCTTTATTGGCACACAGCCACACATATTCATTTACTTATTATCTACGGATGCTTTTACCCTACAATGGCAGAGGTGAGTAGCTGCAACAAAGATGATATGGCCCATACTCAGGTCCATTCTTTTCTGCCCTAATCTGTGCCTAAGAGCCCCAGCAGACTGCATCTCCCAGACCACATCTCCCTTGCCTGCTAGCATCCAGGTGGGTTTGATCAATGGGAAGTACCTGCAGGAAATTAGAGAGTAGAAGGAATATTTCTCCCCTACTTTGCCAAATCTACAATGGTATCTGTGTCTTTCCATGAACACAGCTCCTTCCAGATGGCTTCCCCTCTACATTGCTACATTGTCAGTTCTCATCAGGTTCCCATAATTTTATGTACATCCTAGCGGTTAAGAGATCTTATTATTAGGCTAGTCAGTAGGGAACTCACTCAGCATCCCTCGTCCATTTTTGTAACCCTGCCCATATCTCAGTCCTTTTGTCCCTCCATGTGAATCATCTGGGAGCAACCCTGCCCATACCTTGGTTAATAAAGTCCCACCATTAAACCTTCTGAAACTCCATCTGAACCATGTATTTTGTTGGGACCCTGACCAATACACCCCTTGTCTGTATTTTAATAACTCACTTAGTTAATCAACTAGCCTAACCCACTCACTCAGGACATAAGGTCAAAACACATTCACCCAACACATGCATGAACACACCATTATATCAGAGAAGAGGCATTTAAAGCATGACATTTATATTTATAAAAATATATTTTAATCAGCCTTGCTCAATCCAATTCTGGTAGTTTACTTTAAGGAGAAGCAGCTCTTTCCATGAACAATCAGAGTTTATGTAAGGCCGTCCATCCATATGAGCAGATGAACATCATTATAAGCCCACTCTAAGATTGCAATGTTCCCAAACATTATTGCTATGCAGTCAACAGTTATAATGAGTCAGGAGCTCACTGCTCACCAATAAGTGGCACTGGCCTTTTTGTTCTCTTCTGAGTCAATCTCTTTATTGTTTCACTCCTTTGGTAGAGATTGTTTTAATATGTCCCATTTCTGAGCAAATTCTCTCAGCTCATCTTCAAAATTCTGAAATTCCACTTGGGTTCCCACTGGGCTGTGTTTGTTTATAAGGTCATGAAAGGTTTCTTTAAGCTAAATCAAACTGGGTAGCATGGCTGTGCCTGAGTTTTCTGTAAGCAATATCTGCAGCAAGACGAAATGGGTTTTAAATCATTTGTAAGAGATTGAGTTCCTTGTCCAAGTTGACCCTAAGGACATTTCTTGCCTGTTTTTTGGTTTTTTGTTTTTTTAACTTTTTTATGTTGAATGACATAATGGATGTGAAAGTTCTTTGTGAACCATAAAGACCTTTCTAATGTAGGGGATTATGATGATGATCTCAGAGTTTGGGAACATCCTGTCTCCTCGGGTTTATTTTATTCCCCATTTTTCAGGGGTCATCAGATTCAAAAAGAGACCAGGACTTTTTTCTAAGACTTCCTTTTATATTTGGAATAGAGTAGAACCTGATTAAAAATACAATTATTCACTTATTTACAAAATATTTATTGGATACCTTCAATGTGCCAAGCATTAGCCACAGTGCTGGGGTTAAAATGGAGTAAATAACACAGTTCCTGTCCTTCAGGACTTTAACATTCATTTGGTTCTCACTCTGCGCCAGGCACAGTGCTAAATACTTCACTCACATTATCTCAATTAGTATTTATAACTATACTAAGTTAATTACATTATCTACATTTTACAAATAGCAATGTAATAACAAAAACAACAATGTCGATGATGAACTTTTATTGAGTGCTTACTATGTGTCAGGTAATGACCTAAATGCTTCACAAGCCTCTTAATTAATACTCAAAATCCCCCTAAGAGTATTATATTGTCCCTATTTCCCAACTAACAACAAATATTTATTGACCACGTAATACTGGGAAGTATGATCCTAGCACTTTACATGAATTATCTCATTTAATTATTTGAAGAACATCATGAAGGAGATACTGCTACGATCCAAGTGCTTAAGGAACATGCCCAAGTTCATATGGCTGGAGTTGGTGGAACTGACATTCTAACTCAGCTCTTTAGAATAACCATGACACTAAATTGGCTCTCAAGAGCACATTATTTCCAGAATAACTGACTCTCAGGGGAAAAACAAATAAAAAGATGTCAAGGTACACACCACAGCCAACAATGAAGGAGGATGGTTGAGAAATAAATCTGAAAGCAGATGTTGTCTTTATTTACCTTATAATCTTTTTTCATTACATGATAGCTTCCAACTTTCAAAAGAGACTTCAATTTATCTTAATTTGCTATAGGATGTGCACTGTTAGTATATATGGTCTCTGAAAAATAACTAGCAGAGAAACACAAGGGGCTTAAAACCTTGAATTCTCCTTAATTCACTGCTAGCACCAATGCTTTCCAGGTAAATCTTTGTCCTGTAATATTTCAGATTAATCTGAGATTTCCTCCTGAGTATTCCCAGAGAGGGGTGCAGGAAATATGGAATTTCTGTCAAGTATAATGATATTCTGAAAACTACTCCTCAAAACACATATGTGTACATTGCCCCCCCAAACACACACACACACACACACACACACACACACGAGCTTTTTTGGTAATATTAAGCAAAAACCCTTGCATCAAGCAAGAACTCAATACATGGCTGTAGAACAGAATGGAATGAGATAGAAAGTAATAGAGCAGAATAATATAGAATAAAAAGGCATCAGTTCAAATGGAATGAAACAGCATAGTCTAGAATGTCTAGTAATTAAATACAATAGCATAGACTGCAATGGAAGAGAAAGGAAGAGAGGAGAAGGGAAGAAAACTGATGCTTGACATTGGATTGTTTGGATATATTATCATTTCTGTACACTTGCGGAATCCAAAAGGAGGGCTTGACTCAATAGCTGGTCCCTGAGAGCCACAGCAGCTCATCCTGTGCTGTAGATCACAATAGGGCTACTCAACAGTGGAAGAGTCTCCCCTCCCCCTCAGACACTCTGTTCAGAGCATGCAACACCAGGAATCTTCTTTTACTTCCAGGTAGGAGAGCAGTTGGGAAATCCTAAATTGCATCTAGTTCCCTTTTAACCTCTGCCTTCCTTGGAAGTGAACAGCTCCCATGTTCAGGGTCGTTGCTGATGCTGGGCATGAGACACATCCAGAACAAATAGATTTCGAGGTAAAATCACATATAAAGAGTTTTGGCTTTGGGTAGTCTGTCTATAGCCTTCAGAAATCCTAGGTTGAAGGACCCAGATATTTGCTAAGAGGTTATACAAATGTGTCTGGCTCCTAGTTGTCTAATACCCTCAGAGAAGGCACAAGCACTTCCAAAGAGCACTATTCTAACAGATCTCCTGGATCAGCTTTGGTGCCAGGACTTTTATTCTCCCAAGAAGGGTTCTATCCTGCATCACCAGGGCATCCTTGGGGATCATGTCCTTAAACAGTAGGCTGTGAGCCTGGATATCAAGAAGGAAGGCTGAGCCCAAGAAGCCTGATCTATTTAAAGGTGCTGGTGGGAATGAGGAAGTCTCTGGTGAATTAAGGGAGTCAAAGAGTCTCCATGACAGAACCACAAACATCTCACCAGCTCCCCTCATATAGATGTGTATGTATCTTCTCTGGAGAAGCTTGATTAATACACCATTGCTTTGGCCTTTCCCCTATTAATATATAATGTATTAATGTTCCACCTATTAATTCATATATGTGTATGTGTGTATATATGCACATTTTTAGAAAGTTTGTATAAACATGGGAAAAATTCTGGAAAGATACACAGCACATACAGTGGTTTCCTCCCCCTCCCTCCCCTAACCCCTCAGGGAGTAGGGGGAGCATTACAGTTTAGTGGAGATGTTTGTTTTGTTTTGCTTTTTATAATAATCACTGAAATACACTAAGTGCTTGCTAAATGCTCAGAAACATGCTAGTGTGCTACATACACAATGTCAATTAATATGCCTAACAAACCTGCAAAACTGCTCACTCTATTTTGCAGGAGCTCAAACCGAGGTCTTGGAAGGGTAAATAACTATCCCAAATACATTAAGACTTGAATGCTACAGAGCCACGTTCAATCCCAGGTCTGTCTGATCCAAAACTGTATTCTGTCCATGAGGTGCTTTCTTCACAAAGAGATGATTTTAATGTAAATAATATATATACACCTATACATGTATATGTACATATGTGTATAAAACACATACATACATGTATATAAAAACATATATAAAATACATGCATGTATATACATATATAATAAAAACATACATATACATATGTGTATAGAGAAAATACTTTTTCAATGTAACTACATTACTCCTACATTTTTTTAAGAATAGATTTTAGTATTTACTCCAAAACAATAAAAATGAGTAAGATCTGGGAAAAGGAAAAAGAGAAATAAATTTGGTAAGGAATAATATTTTCCTTTTTACTGTTTTAGTTTGTATTTGCCCAAAAACAGAGCCTGAGACAAGGACTTGGCTACATATTGTTTGTGAGGTGATCCAGGAAAATAGGAAAAGCCAAGATAAGGAAGTACGTTGGGGTCACTACTGCAGACAACACAGTTCAATTCTGCCAGGATCTCTGAGAAGAAGATAAAATGCCTCTCAGAACTGCCCACCTGAAAGAGAAGCTGGGCCACTTTCCACTGGCTTCTGCCCTGCTTCACAGAGGGCACCAGGGGTGTTACCTCCAGGCATGGAAAGAGAGCTTGAGGTGGGATCTGCCACTTGACCTGTGTCTCACCTGAAGCTAACATACAGGCAGGTGAGGGGCTGTGACACAGGATACCGAAGGAATCTGTTACGTGCACCATGTGAAGATTACCTCAAAGGGGGATCTTTTTTGTTTAGATCATTTTTTGCTGTTTAGGTTATTTTGTTGCTTTTTTCTAAGGAAAAATACAGAAAGTAGCACAGACTATTCATCTGAGCCAACCCTGACCGGTAAGGTGTTGGCACACAGTTCTGAATGGATGCGGCTAGAGGAGACGGGGTGCCCCGGCAGCAGACAAAGATGCAGGGGAAAGGCAATTCACAAGAGAGCGGGGCTTCCTCGCAGAGAGGCCTTTCAGAGCCCCGTGATGAACCTCACGAGCTCCCGTGCTCTGCAGTGATGCTCAGAGAAAGGAACAACCAGCAGGGAGAGTTTCACGTCAAATTGCATCTGAACTTTCAACTACATTCCTCCTAACAGCTGCCTTGGGTAAGGATCCTGGCAAGTGCTTTTAGATTTTTATTCATGTGCAGACAGGAGAGGAGGTGAGGAAACAATTCGGAGATGAAGAACTCCAAATTATGAGAAGAATGCCAACTGTCAATAATCAAAATAATTCTTCTCTGCATAATCAACACCACATCGGCACAGCTGCTGACGAAGAAACAATAAACTCCAAGTAAAAATAAAAATCTCTCTTTTTTTCATGCTACCTTACAAGGAAAATCTGTACTGGAGCAAGGCTTTGTGAAGTAGTTCCTAAAGCATGCAATCAACATTTTCTTGAAATTACAGCTGGCATCTTGCATCTAGCAAATGTCTTTCTTTCCACATTATTATTTATTTATACCTTGTAGAGATGCTTTAACACTCAACTGCTAAACCATTTGCTTGACAATTGATTGTGTACTGCCGGATGGCTCACCTCACCTTGGAATGTTGAGATTACATATTTACATGTATGCCAATGTTGTATGTGATTTGGATTATGTGACACTTGGCCAGTGCTAATTATGCAGGAGTCTGGACCGTGCTACACATTTCATAGCATGGTATCAATCATTTTGTGGAGAGGGGCAATCCCAGGTTTCACGAACTGAACATCGGGGAATCCAGAGCAGTAGGGTATAAAGTATTGGCTTTGGAGTCAGACAGCTTGGTTTTGAATTACACTCTGCCATTTACTAGCATGTAACCTTGAGAACATCACTCGACCTCTCAAGGCCTCAATGTACTCACCTGTAGAATGGGAGTAAGAATACTCCCTCAGATGTTTGTGGTGGGAATTAAGTAAAATAATGTGTGTGGTATGCTCTGCACAATGCAGGGCCCACAGTAAGTGCACAGTCAACATTAGCTGTTATAACTGCTCGGGAGTTAAGCAATATTTCATCCTTCTATCTTGAATTTCCTTCCATAAGATAGTGATAGCCTACTCTCTCTTTGTTCATGGAAGGATTTCCAATTCCTAGGGTTTCTAATTTCTAATTTCCCCCTAGTTATTCATGGGGTATTCCATTGGTAACAAATTGCCAAGACAGCTATTAAAATCTGGGTCCTTCAGGGCTTATGGACAGAGAGACACAAGAGGTGAAGAGTGCCTTAGGGCAATGAACACACATCTCCCAGGTCAAAGAGGGAGCTTGCACAGGCTGATTTATTCCCTCTTTTCTAAACACATTCTCTGCATCTCCCTGACATATGATGCAGGTGACTTCAGCATTGTACAGAACAGGGCTGAAATTCAGAGATGATGGAGAGCTATTCCCCAGAGACAAGGTTCTCTTGAACTCTATCAGCCTTGGTCCCTCTTATCCCTCATCTCCCCAAAACAGGCTAAAGCAATGCTTACAGACTGTAAAGTGTTACCCTTCTTCAAAAATGCATTAATGGCATCCCACAGCCCTCAGATAAGGCCTGATTTCACAAATATGGACTGGCTTCCATGGTATGCACTACTCTGTGAGGACACACAGTGCTCAAAGAAGCAGAATCAGGCAAGAGTGGAGACAGGTGTGAGCCCACGAAATGAACTAAAAATCTCATCCCTGGTAAAATAATCCCACACATCCTGAGAAGAGAAGGCCACTCAGAAAGTGAAAAAGAAAAAAAAAAAAGCCACATCACATCCAAGTCATGACCCTTCCGTTTCAGCCACGTGCCTCAGAGGCATCACAGGGAATTGGTAAGAGAACTTGCTCTTTCTAACATCACGAGCATCGAGGGGACAGCCAGTCCCTCGGTATCCCCTGGGCTATTTAAGATCCTAGGCTGTGAGGCTGGTCAGTCCTGGCATGGATCCCAGATCCTTAGGCAAGTCAACTTATCTCCATAAGCCTCGGCAGCTCCTCTGTATGATACAGATACAAATAGCACCTGCTTCATAGGGTTTAGTGAGAATTTTAACAAAACAACAGACAAAATGGTACTTAGCTCAGCGCATCAATAAAAATTAATATTCATTTATACAAATATTATCATTTCCTAATGATCATTCAAAAATTTCGTATCATAGTCTTAGGGGCGCCTGGGTGGCACAGCGGTTGGGCGTCTGCCTTCGGCTCAGGGCGTGGTCCCGGTGTTCTGGGATCGAGCCCCACATCAGGCTCCTCCGCTATGAGCCTGCTTCTTCCTCTCCCATTCCCCCTGCTTGTGTTCCCTCTCTCGCTGGCTGTCTCTATCTCTGTTGAATAAATAAATAAAATCTTTAAAAAAAAATTTCATATCATAGTCTTAAAAATGATAAAAACTGTACTACATCCCAGAACTAAGCACAGGGCCTCAAAACATATACAGAGGAATGATGTGAGAGATGGAAGATAGGTAACCAGGTTCATGGATGATGCTTAAATACTTTATTCTCAGACAAGCACCTCAGCCTCAGTCACAGTTTATTTGTTCTTATTGTATGTGTTATTCTAACAGGCTTAATTATCTGGCTTCCAGTTCCAGAATGATTCGAGGCAGCTACACTGATGGGAGTAGAGAACTGCTATGAACAGGCAAACCATCTGAAGACATGTAAGATGCTCTACCCCTACCTCCGGCTTCTGCTTCCCACGGGTCTGCAACTACATTCCCTTCAACATCCCCCATATCATGACCTCAGTTCTCTTTGTCACCTTAGCTCTCTTTCAAACCTATTCCATTTTTCATACCTCCTTAAATCAATATTAAATGCAATGTTACATGTGTGGCTCAACCAAAAATAATTGGAGTCCAGGTGTTATGAGGAGGTCACAAATGCAAACACTTTCAGAGGCAAACGCTTTTAGAATAAATGACTGAAGAAAGCAAGAATAGCATAAGAAATGGTGCCTCTTCTGTGAGCAAATGAAGAGAATGTGCCCGGCCAAAGGCATTCCTACATCCATCACAAGAATAGCTAATAGTCTGACCCAATTTGTGGTCAGATTTGTGTAAGCCAATTGGGACGTGGCATTTGGGCCCAATAAGACTGAAGGAAAGAAGGGATATTTCAAGTTTGCGGGACAGGTGTCTTCATTCCTCTTTCAGACACAAACGAGGAAACACGAGCCACAGACAAGGAAACATGAGCCATCTTCCTCCTAGATGCCATCTTACAACCATGAGATGAGCGGCCCACATGGAAAAAGTCAGGATGGACGGATGGAAAGAAACTGTGTCCCTGATGAAGGCATGAATTGCTGAACAACCGACCCTAGAGTACAGCCCACCTCTTGACTTAAGTAAGAGAATAAATGTTCCTACTGCTTAAGGTGGTGTGAGTCGAGGTTTCTCAACTTGCCCTTAATAGTGTCCTAGAAAATACAGAACTAATATTTTAACTTTTAAGTACTGTGACAATCCGGTAGGATTGGGAACTTCTTCGCTGGGAGCAATGCAGAACTCTTGAACACTTGAAAAGTGAGATGTGCTCTAAGTACAAAATTAGAAAGACTTAGTACAAAAAGTATATGTAAACTATCTAACAGACNACTTGAAAAGTGAGATGTGCTCTAAGTACAAAATTAGAAAGACTTAGTACAAAAAGTATATGTAAACTATCTGATTAACAGATAGTTAATCTGTTTTTATATTGTTTACATCTTGAAAAAATACTTTGGGTAGGTTGGGTTGAGTATTTTCAATCATAAAGTTAATTTTATGTATTTCTTTTTACCTTTTTTTAACTGTGGCTACCAGAAAATTTGAAATTACGTCTGCACTCATGTTGTATTTCCAACGGACAGCACTAATCCAGCTGTAACTTCCTCCAATCAGCCTAAAGATATTAGGTCATACAACACTATTTACTCATATTTCATTTACTGTCAGCAAAAATGTCTGAACTTTCCTTACCCTTCCTTGTGCTAAGTCATTTTTCTCCATTCTTTCCTCTGTACAGTTATTTTCTCAGCCCAGGTGAGGAACTTACATTGATCCTACTTTTAGCTTATCTGAAGTGTGTTGCGATAGCCCAGTGGTTCACCAGAGGGCATGCTGGAAATTTGCGGGGGCCAGTTTGAGTTGTCACATGATGGGAAGGGGCGCTACTGTTATTTAGTGAGCAGGGGCTTGCATGTCCCCTAGCGGATAAGACAACTATCCACTTTCCCTATGCCATAAAGAAAAATGTGTTTATATATAACTGGCCAGAATCAAATTCCATTTCAGTTATAAATATGGGGGGAGGGGAATTTGCATGGGGTTAATTTAAATGACTTTTCTAGGAAGGCAAGTACTGTGTAAACCAAAACAGAGGTATACTTTGTTTTGTTCAGAACTTTAGAAGCTATTCACCATTTTAGAAAATCACATCATTTATAACAATACCATTAATGGTGTCTGAGTCACTAGCATGGCTCAACAGCACAGGTCCACATCTGAGCTGCTACTGTAAGGCAATTCTATGTATATGTATTAATGTACTTACCTCACCCTTATTTCAAAATGTCCCATAGAAGAAAAAAGAAACATCAATCCTATTCAGTTGAAAATTTTCTTACTTTTCTTAAATCCAAACTAATTCATTAGATCAGAGACAAGCATCTAAGTACAGTCAGTTCTGACATAACATAATGTATGCATTCCTAAAATGCCAGCTCATTCCACAAAAATCACACAACCAAAACCACAGGGCCTATGGGGAAGGTGGAACGAGGGGCACAACACCCAGTTACTTTGATAGTGACATAAAGAAAGAACATAATAAAAGTGGTTGCATGTTAAATGGTTAAGAAAGTATTACCTAAAACATGACCAACCTGACCTTGAAAAAGACCTGAGGTTTGCTTGTAGAAGTACGGGCAATGGAAGGGCTGTGGCTTGTGGGTTGTTGTGAGGTGGGGGAAGCGGGTTGTCTGAATCAGAGGGAAAGGGGTCCACCAGCTATGGATGAGTGTAGCTCACCACACAGGTGAACTGAGGCAGCTGGTTGATGTTTGGGTTGTGCACATATGGAAGTTTTGTGTTTTCTGTAAGCGTATTTAGGTAACTTTTTTCCTAATCTCTCTACCAGCATGGAAATTTATATACTGTATATCTGTTTGTATGCTGTATATATATCTGTGTTCTATGCATAAACAGAATAGTATTTTTTGTCTGCCAAGAATGACTCTTTGCCCCCTTGGGGACAATATTGCCCCCTTCCCCTAAGAATGCATGCAATCAAGGTATACAGAGAGGATGATGGGAGCACAGAGAAGGGGGTGACTCACTGCCTGGGACAGTCAGGGAGGGCAGAAGAGGAAATGACATCTGAACCAGGTTTTGTAGCATGAGTAAGTCTTGCCATCTGGGAAAAGGGAGGGAAGTGGTTCTAGAAGGAACGGCTTCCAGGAATGTTTGCTAAATGTTTGCATAGCATGGTATGCTCTGAGAGCTACACATCCACAGAAAGAGTGGGAAATTTAAAAATACAAATTTTAGTACAATTTTAGATACGAACTGACTCTTATGAGGTATCAAATCCTAGAAACCTTTTGGGGGCAGGAGTGTATAAGGAGAAGAAACTGGGAAGAACATTGAGTTATTAAAGGTAGGTATTAGGTTCCTTTAATTTCAGCCTATGTCTCAGATGGAAAGACTCCTGAGTAATAAATAATAGAGCACACTTTGGGCATAGTTCATTCACCACACTCCCAGACACATTTCGAATACCATTCAAAGCGAGTCGTGAAAGCTCTGATTAATATACAACACAGAGCTCTCTCTATATACTCTCAAGGGTAAAAATACTGCTGAAAAGCCAGTTCTTTTAAAAGCTGAGCATCTAACACCACCTTGTGAATGATAATAAATGGCAGGCTAAGCCAGAAGGTAGACTGGCCCTCTGTCTGGGTCTGCAAGTTTTATATGCACAGAACTAACTACAAACCTGTTCTTTGGCCAACAGAGCAGGATCGTTTCCAGTGAGATAATATTTCCTATGAGACTCCTGGTATTTCCCAGTTCCAACCTGGTCAAAAATAGCAACCCCAACTCCCACGGGTTGTTTCCTTTTTCTTTTTTTCCTTCATATTCCCCATTAAAGCTCCATCAGGAATGTGCATCTATTTGTTATTAAAATAATATGGCAGTCATTTTCTCTAAGGCCAGAGAAGTTTAAGATTTTTCCATAACATCGAGTCCTTCCCTGGCCTCATGAAGCTTGTCATCCACTCAGAGACAGGCAAAAAACCACACAACTAATTTCAAATGTGATCGAAACAAGGGAGAATTAAGTAGGATTAGACATGCAGGACAAATGTAATTTAGAACCCATCACTTCATATGCAAATCAGGACACTTCATGCTGTGCAGGGCACCTTGACAAATACAAATGCATGTTATGGGTGAGGAAAAAGAAAGAGCATGGCATCCTCATGAAAGAAATATAACCATGTTTGCCCTCTCTAATTACTGTAATTAGAACTCTAGCCATTTGAATGAGTACTGTCCAGCAGTAGATTTAATTCTTACTGGTCATCATGGACCCAAAGAGAATCATGCAGGGACATTACAGCCCTGTTTGTGGAAGAAAAAGTAATAATCTAAGTACTCCTCAAAAGGAGATGAGTTACATGCATGAAGCACTCTATGCAGTATTCAAAAGAATGGATGACAGCTACATACAGTAATGTGAGACTGCATCCAGAAAATATTGTTGGGTAAAAAAAAAAAAAGTGAATGTAGAACGACATGTAGAGTGTACTTCCATCTGTGTGAAATTTAAGGAGAGACACACGGGTTCAAGTAAACTTCCACATACACAAACTATCTCCAGAAGAATACACAAAATATGATGATGCCTCTGGAGGGGAACTGGGTGCATGAAGGTCAGGAAGGCTAAGAGACATGTCACTCATTACATCTACTTTACTATTATTGGAAATTTGCCACATCTGGTTAGAGAAAAATAATATCCAACAGTATACGTGGAGAAAGGTAGTGTTACCCAACAACAGAACAATTCATTTTATAATTCACCCTCCATCCCATGTGTTAGCTTAACAGAATTCTCTAAACATTTAGAAATAAGGTCAGAGGAATTAGATGGGTAGAGACCAAGGTTCAAAAGCAACGGGAGTGGGGGGGCGGGAATCAGGAGAGTAAAGGAAGGGGGCAAAGCTTCACATGAGCAATAGACAAAGATACATGAGCTGTTGATCACAAAAGCTAAAGGATCCACCTGGGCTGGGAAACATGATTTTAGGTGATAAATAGACACTGTTGGAGAAAATTGATTCACATAATGAGAAAATTATTCCCTTTTCCAATCTTTTTTTATTGCTCAGATATAATCAAAGAGGAAGTCTGAGTTTGGCAGCACAAGTATGTCTTTATGACCTCTGGACACTTCATCCTGGAGTTAAAAATTTGATAATGTGTTTTAATTTGACTGCATTTCTTTTCACTCATATTCTTCTAAGAGAAAGTAACTCCAGTTTCCCTTTATGACTTTGAAACAAAACCTCCTTCTAAAATAAGTGTATTTAATTTTGATGTTTTAAAATGAGCCATTTTAAAGGAAAACATTAAGTAACACAAGAGATGCAGGGGGATGGCAAAATTTGTCAATGTGCTGCATGAATGACAGAAGTTGAGCAATCAGTGCCATGAGAGAAAAATCCTTCTCAGGCTATGGCAGAGAAGCTGTGCAGTTGTGTGGTTGTGATTTGTTGTTGATTTTTACTTTATCCCACTGAGCAAGCACTGAATAAAAATGCGGGCGATTGTTCAGGAAGCTGCAGTTTTGTTCTCATTGCAGAGGATACTTCACAAGAATATCATTAGTTTTTGAGAGCCATTCCTTGGATGACTAAGAATACCGAGAACCAAAAACAAAGGCACAAACTCTGAAGGCCTAATTAAAAGTGTGATTCTTGACCCGGTGGGTAACACAAGCCCTTTGGTTAGCATCCCAGGAGAGAAGAAACACCTCAACTGAAATCACGTTTTCCCGCTTTCTCCGTCTTCAGTTCTACCATTTTTTCATTAGCTAATCCCAATTAGAGCGCTTTTTTCCTAAAGCCATAAATCTCTGCCATTCCCAATAAGCATTAATTATATGGTAAATAACTGTATTCTGTGTCCCTCCAGAAAAATAAACCCGCCTTTTTTTTTTTTTCAGCAGTTCATGAGACTGAGCTGTTAAGTCAACATTCATGCTTTTTGATTTGGGATTTTGCCCCGCTTCTCATCTATCACTTGTCTATAAAAGCCACACTTCTTTTAGGAAGAAAACTACTACCAATACACTCCTCTAAAATTCATCACAATAAAAGTATGATTTTTCTTCCTATTTCTGAGTGATTCCAGGTAGTGGGAAAAGCTTGATCGTTGTGATAAAATCTACCTCTGCCATTTCCTGGCTAAATGGCCCAAGACACTCATGCTGACTCAAACCCAGGTCTGGACCATCAACTGAGGAGACAGGCCTCAAAGAATTTTGTCTCAAAATAAATGAAGAAACTTAACAGACAACGTTTAGCGCAGTGCCTGGCACAGAGTATGTGCTCGTTATTATTAGTCATTCATATTATACAAACCAAAGTGGTGATTTTGTTGTTGTTGTTCCTTCTGTGGTCAGCATTTGCTTAACCCAACATTTTCTGTGCTAAACTAATTAACAGAAACATACCTTATCCATGATTGATTTTCAAACTCATTTATTACTCGTTTCTCTATGGTTTAATTTAATTAAGTTGAGCAGCATATCAAATATTGATTTTAATAAAATCTTGATTAAGACTCGAGCAATTATCAAACACAATTTTCATATCATTCCTGAATTTCAGTGGAACCAACCTGAAAACCAATTTGCTTTTAAAATAAAGAAGTGATTTTATATACATATACACACACACACCCCCCTCAGGCCATTTTCAGAAATAAAGGAAAAAATAGCCTCCCAATCATTTCATTAGCAAAGATAAGCAGCAATACCTGACTAGGGTTCTAAAAAGCTGAATCCAGCTAGTCATCTCATCTCCAATCCGTAGTGGAAGGGAAAAAACAAACTAGAACCAATTCCTTTGATAAACATTAATTTAGCAACTACTATGTACAAGCCACGGTCCTAACTGTCCAATACAAGTAGAGGTAACCAAGAGCTAATCATATAGCCAGGTTTAATGTGTGTGGAAAAATCCATCAACACATAGAAGTCTTCGATTTTACTGAATAATAACCAGAGAAGTATGTGTATTTCAATTCTTGAAATTATTCTGCTGTGTAATTTATGTGTACAGACTGATTCTTAAGAGAATATAATGTAAATGTGATGGAATAAATTATCAATAGTATCTTATGAGCAATTAACCATCAGTATAAGACATTTAATAAGTTAAATATTTGGTTTGATAGTTGAGTGCTAAAAAAAATGTCTGGCCAATAGCTATCACAGCAGCACCACCTAGAGGATTCTGAAAAGCAGCACAGGGTCAATCCCCTCCCTTGCCAGTCTTCCTAAAGAAAGGTAGCTACTGACTTTTACCATCTCACGTCATTTAAAGCATTTCAATTCTATCCACACCATTTAGCATCTCCTTAAATCTTGAAATTTTTATGGAATAGCTAAATGAAATTGAATGTTCTCAACATCATGATGCAATTGGACAAAGGATCCCAACTGTCCTCCTGGGGAGGGGGGACTGGGTGTGTGCTGGAGTGTCTGGGGCCAGGAACGCTGTGACCTGAGCCATGGCTCTCCCCTCCCTCCAACACACGCATACACCTCCTTATTCTGTCTTGATCCCATACACATCTGCTCCAAACACTGGACATTTGGTAACATTTCAAAATCACATTCCTGAGCTACTGGCCAGTGTTTATGTAGAGGAGGTGAGAAAAAATTAACTCTCTATTGTTAAATTTGTTTACATCAGCACATCCATCCACTTACTGATTCCCTTCCACTGGCCAAAGCTGAATCAATGTCCTGGGTGTATTAACAGAAAAATAACAAAACATCTCCTTTTTTTTTTTAATATAGTTCTCATTCTCCTATTATTTTTGTAATTTTTCTGAACTAGGGAGCTACTTTGGAGTCCTGTTAAAAGGCCTACAACTGAGATAATAAAATGTGTCTGCTCTTCATAGGAACTAGCACTCTCCTTACGTTCTTTGGTTTCAGAACCTCAGCCAACTTTGCAGACCCTCATCTGACTGCAGCCTCACAGGGGAATGGTGAAAATGCACGTGCAGTGTTGCTGGGGCCGGGAGGCACAGGAGGAGCGCTCACCTTCACTTCCACTGGAGGGCACTGTCCACCTCAGTCAGAGGGGACTGAGTCACAGTTTGCCAGGCAAATAGTAGACAGAAATCNCCTTCACTTCCACTGGAGGGCACTGTCCACCTCAGTCAGAGGGGACTGAGTCACAGTTTGCCAGGCAAATAGACAGAAATCTGAACCACAAGAGACTATGGACTCTGGGAAACAAACTGAGGGCTTCAGAGGGGAGGGGGGTGGGGGACTGGGATAGGCCAGTGATGGGTATTAAGGAGGGCACATATTGCATGGAGCACTGGGTGTTATACGCAAATAATGAATCATGGAACACTACATCAAAAACTAAGGATGTACGGTATGGTGACTAACATAATACAAAATTATTATTAAAAAAAAAAAGAAAGAAAGAAAGAAAGAAATCTGAGTTAACCTGCATTCTGAAGTCAGGGTTCTAAAATGAGCACACCAGTAAAGGGCAGAGGGGCAGTGGCTCATTCATGGTGATTCTCTAAATTTCAGGTACGTGCACTGGGCCCAATTTACCAAAGGAATACAAGGTTTTGCCGAGAGAAATCTTTTCCCCATTCTGTATGCTAAAGTCATCGCTAAAAGTCATACCAAGCTGCAGTAATTTTAGTTCTTTCAAATGTCTTCATTTTCCTGCACATGCTTTTCCCTCTATTCTACCTCCACACCTGTTCACCTCACAAGTATCTGGTTTTCCTTCATGACTTAGGTTGGATATCACTAACTCCAGGAATCCTTCCAGGACTCCCTGACATTGGATCAAGATGACCTCCAATGTGCCTCAATTGCAACCTATGCTTCTCCCATGAGGAAGCTTGATATAATTACCTGTTTATCAACTATGTCCCCCATTAGGCCATAGGTGCCATTAAAGCTGGGGATATTTCTATCTTATTCACAGTTATATTCCCTGCATCTCAATGGTTCTGGCTCAAACCCTCCAACAATACTGTTAAAGGAATGATTGCCCTATATAAGTATGATTTATGTTGGTGAGGACTCTGATGTTCTGTACACAGCCTCCATTTCTTTGCCTTCCAAACGTGTGCCTCAATACCCACTGTTTTGCTTCCTCACTTATCTTGTTCTCTTGATCCCTACAGTGGTCAGAAGAAAGGCCCAAGATTCCACAAGGTAAGCTGCTTGTTGCTATCAAGGATTATGGCAATTCTGCTTGGCCATCTCTTCACCATCTCCAGAACTTATTCTAGGATCCACAGACAACCCATCTCAATTCCTGGGTCAGCTGCAAGAGAAGTGGTCAACCAAAATATTTATAGTAGGGATCTTTCTGCGGTGCCTGGTGAGTCAATTAGGAGGGAGATAAGGCGCCCTCCTCTTCCCAAGCAGCTAACAAAGTCCTATTCTCTTTTGTATGCAGTTGACATAATAGCAGAGAAGGAAAACAAGGGAGTTCAACTTTGTTTCTGGCTCAGGTACTCATTGTGTCCATGGAAGGGCTATGATAATTTAGAACTAGAAGAGCATAGAGCCATATATGTAACTTGAAGAGTACACAGTAGGTACCCAAATACAGAGTCAGAGCCATCCTGGGAATTTCCACACTGGTATGAAATAAGATTTCTCACTNTCTTTCTGCGGTGCCTGGTGAGTCAATTAGGAGGGAGATAAGGCGCCCTCCTCTTCCCAAGCAGCTAACAAAGTCCTATTCTCTTTTGTATGCAGTTGACATAATAGCAGAGAAGGAAAACAAGGGAGTTCAACTTTGTTTCTGGCTCAGGTACTCATTGTGTCCATGGAAGGGCTATGATAATTTAGAACTAGAAGAGCATAGAGCCATATATGTAACTTGAAGAGTACACAGTAGGTACCCAAATACAGAGTCAGAGCCATCCTGGGAATTTCCACACTGGTATGAAATAAGATTTCCCACTCTGGATCCTTATTCTGTCAGTTGACTTTTTTGCCTCAGAGTCTACTCAGGAAGTAAACCTGCCAAGGTCAAAGGGTCACTGTGAGGGCAACTGAGACAGGGCATATCAAAGTGTTTGGAAAANCTATGATAATTTAGAACTAGAAGAGCATAGAGCCATATATGTAACTTGAAGAGTACACAGTAGGTACCCAAATACAGAGTCAGAGCCATCCTGGGAATTTCCACACTGGTATGAAATAAGATTTCTCACTCTGGATCCTTATTCTGTCAGTTGACTTTTTTGCCTCAGAGTCTACTCAGGAAGTAAACCTGCCAAGGTCAAGGGGTCACTGTGAGGGCAACTGAGACAGGGCATATCAAAGTGTTTGGAAAACTATGNTTGGAAAACCAGCCAACAAAAAGGGAGAGATTATTAATGTTAATAAAAAGGCCAAAGACTGCCCCATCATCCCATAGCCATTATCCTCAGTTTTTAAAGGTCTGCAGAGAATATTTCACTGCTAACATCCTGACTTAGGTTTAATTGGAAAATAAAACTTAGAGCCAAATTAGTTTAACATATATGAAATGATAATCAGTAGATCCTGAAAGTAAGAACCACATAGAGATTATTTAGGGTACAATAAAGGGGAAAGAGTATATATAGTTCTGTTGTTTTGTTTACCTCCACACTTGTAATCGTGTAGACAGTCAGGAATATATGTGCTGAGTACCAGAAATAACCATTTTTCAGCCAGTTCCCTTAGATAAAGCTCATAGTCTTTAGTCATTAAAAAAAAAAGTTTTTTAAATTACTGGAAACCAGCAAAACACAGGATGAGAATTTTCCAAAACAGACCAAAGTTATTAAGCCAGTTTCAAGACTCAAAATGAACCCCTAGCAGGATAAATACAAAGAAAACCACACAAAATGAAACTTCAGTGTATGAGTGATCCAGTGTCTCAACATCCTCACTGACATTTGGTGTTGTCTCTATTTTGTATTGAAGCCATTCTGATCGATGTACAAAGCTATCTCATTGTGGTTTTAATTTGCATTTCCCTAATGGCCAACGATGTTGAACATCTCATGTGCTTAGCTGTCATCTTTATATCCTCTTCACTGTAATGTCTTTTGCCCATTTTCTAACTGGATCATCTGTTTTTTTACTGTTGAGTTTTGAGAGTTCATTAATTCTTCATTCTTCATTAATTATTTTAGATACTAATTATCAGATGCATGGTATACAAACATTTATTTGCTCCCAGTCTGTAGCTCGTCTTTCATTCTCTTAACAGGGTCTTCCCATAGTTACTAACTTTGATTAAATCCATCCAAAAGTTCTTCCTTTTATATAGTGCACTTTCGGTGTGAAGTCCACAAGCTTTTCACCTATCTCTTAAGTTTTCTCTTGTTTTGTTTTTTTGTTTTTCTGAAAGCTTTATGGTTTTACATTTAAGTCTGTGATCCATTTTGAGTTAATCTGTATGTAAGGTGCGAGACTTAAGGACCTTGTTTTGGTTTGATTTCCTTGTTTTGTTTATGGATGTTCAATTTCTCCAGCACCATTTATTGAAAAATCTATCCTTTCTCCATTGAATGCTTTTGCACCCTTGTCAAAAAATCAGTTGGGTGCATTTGTGTGGGACTATTTCAGAGCTCTTTATCCTGTTGTGTTAACCTGTGTGTTTATCCTTCCATCAATGCCACACACTCTTGATTACTGTAACTACATAATGGGTCTTGAAATTGGGTACTGGGATTCCTCCAACTTTATTCTTTTCAAAAATTGTTTCTCCCATTACATTTCCTTTGCTTTTCAACATAAATATTAAAATGATTTTCTCTATCTCTATAAAATATCTTGCTGGGATTTTGGGAGAAATGGTGTTAAGCCTGTATATCAATTTGGAGAGAACAGACACCCTCCCCCATTTACTTTGACCTTCACTTTCTTTAATCAGAAGTTTGTAGCTTTCAACATGCAAGTCTTACTCATATTTTGTTAGCTTTATACATGAGAGTTTCATTTCTAGTTGTTTTTGTAAGTTGCTTGGCATTTCCTAGTCAATTCATGTCATCTCCAAATGGGGACAGTTATTATTTCTTCATTTCCATCTGTTTGCCTTTTATTTCCTTTTCTTGCCTTATTGAACTAGCTGAAAGTTTCAGCCTTGTGTTAAACAAGAGTAGTGAAAGAAGACTTGTTCTTGATTTTAGGAGGAAAGCATTCAGTCCTTCAACATTAAGTACATCATCTGTAGCTTTTTTGTGGATGCCTTTTATATACAGTTATAGATGTTCCCTTTTATTCCTAGTTTGCTGAGTGTTTTTTAAAAATCATGAGTGTTAATTTTTGTCAAGTTCTTCAACTGACAAAATCATTTGATTTTTTTTTCTTCTTGGCCCTGTTAGTATAGTGGCTTATGCTGACTGAGTTTTGAATGGTGAGTCTTCCTCTCATCCCTGGGATAAACTCCAGTTGGTAAGGTGTATAGTTTTTTTAAACACTGCTAATGCTATTAGCTAATATTTTGTGAAGGATTTTTCATGAACATTCAGGGAAGATATTGGTGCAGTCTTCTTTCCGTTTATTTACTTTTTGTATACTGTTACTGTCTGATTTTAGGATCAGGGTAATGCAAACCTCATAAAAGGAACTGGGAAATTTTCCCCCTTCTATTTTCTGGAAGATATTGTATATATATCATATTATCCTTCAAACATTTCAGAGAGTTGTCTAGTGAATCTCCAGTGAAGATTTCTTTTGGGGAATTTCCAAATATGAATTCAATGTCTAATAATATGGGGCTACTCAAATTACCTATTTCATTCTGGGTGAATATTGTGGTATTCATTCCTCCTAATCTGTGTCTTCTCCCATTTTTATCTTTGACCATCTTGCTATAGGTTTTTCAATTTTATTGATCTTTTCAAAAAACCAATTCTTTAATTTTTCTCTATTGTTTTCTTTTTAAATTTCATTGATTTCTGCTCTTATCTTTATAATTTACACTCTTCTGCTTACTTTGATTTTGCTGTTCTTTTCCAAGCCCTTTGTGTGTGAGCTCACATTATTAATTTAAGATGTTTCATCTTTCCTAATATAAGCATTTATATTCACTCTCAACATTGCTTTAGTTGTATCCCACAATTTTGATATGCTATATTTTCATTTTCATCCAGATAGTTGTTTGTTTCTTATTAAGATCTCCTGACTCATGGATTATTTAGAAAGTGTTTATTTCCCAAGTGTTTGGATATTTTCCTATTATCTTTCTGTTATTGATTTCTAGCCTGACTCCACTGTAGTTGGAGAACATACTCTGTATGATCTCAACTCTTCTAACTTTGTTCAGGTGGGTCTTATAGCCCAGGATGTGGTCTATCTTGGTATATGCTTTGTGGGCACTTGGAAAGAACATGGATTCTGTTGATGTTGATTGTTCTATAAATGTCAGCTAGGTCGTATTGGTTGATGATGTTGATTTTTCTATCCCTGGTGATTTTCTGTCTGATTCTTATATCGACTATTGAGAAAGAGGTGTTGAAATCTTCAAATATCACTGATNCAGCTAGGTCGTATTGGTTGATGATGTTGATTTTTCTATCCCTGGTGATTTTCTGTCTGATTCTTATATCGAAAGAGGTGTTGAAATCTTCAAATATCACTGAAAATATGACCACTTCTTTCAATTCTGTCACTTTTTGCTTTATACAGTTTGCACCTCAGTAGTTTGGTGCATACATTTTTAGATTTGCTATGTCTTCTTGGTGAAGTGACAATGTTATCATTATTGGTCCCCTCTGTACCTGGTAAATTTCTTTGATCTAAAGTCTATTTATCTGATATTAATATAACTACTCATGCTTTGTTTGGATTGTTTACATGATATACCTTTTTTCATCCTTTTATTTTCTATATGCCTGTATTATTATATTTGAATTCAGTTACTCATGGACAGAATATAGTTAGGTCATGTTTTTTTTAATCCACTCTAGTGATCTATACCTTTTTATTGGTATATTTTGACTATTTACATTTAATGTGATCATTCATATGCTACAGTGGAGGTGGCAGTCCAGGCTCCCCAAATGGACTTTACTGAAACTGCTACAAGGGATGGCGAGGTGCCTAATTAGTTAATACCAAGAAGTATGAAAGAACTGACTTCTTACTCAGACTTCTCTGACATTATCTGGTGTGGGATGAGGGGAGTTATAGCAAAGTGAGAGTGGAAGTCTATACTCTCCACCTGGCCTTTTTAGTCTTTTTCTGTGGTGTTTGGCTGAAGAAGAATGGTTATTTTCTATGAGTTTCTGTCTTGCTGGCTGGTCCTTTCCTGGTCCCTTAGCTAGAGAATAAGCTTTTGTGGGTTTTTTTTAAAACTTATTAACTTAAAATTTAAAATTAATTTAAGAAGCTTTTTTAAATTTCCATGTCTGTCAGATTTTTGGGTTACCAGCTTCTTCAGCTCCAAGTCTAGAATAGATGTGGCAAAAAGAAAACCCAGGTAAACTACGGTCTTGTCATTCCTTGGGCCCCAAATTCCCTTGGCAATCTAATTCTTTCCATATTCTAGAGTCTTCTTGTGTTTGTATAATTTCTAGGCATTTTACTTATATTTAGTAGAAGGAACAGGGAAATGCACATCAACTCCAAATTTTCAGAAACAGAAATCACTGATCATTTTTTAAAATTAATTCTAACCATCTGTCTTTGAATTGATGTGTTTAGACTATTTACATTTAATGCAATCATTGATATATCAGGATTTAATTCTACAATTATATTATTTGCTTTCTAATTGTTTCACTTGTTTCCCATTCCACTGCTTGCCCTTTTCCCCTTTTAGATTATTTGAACAAATTTTAGTATTTCATTTTATCTATTATGATGTTTTGCTATATCTGTATGCTTTTTATTGATTGATCTAGGGGTTATATACCTCATTTTTCAGTCTACTTAGAATCAATACTTAAATACTTCAAGTGGAATGTAAGATCCTTACTCTTTGATAAATCAATTTACCCTCCCCCACTTTCTACTATAATTATTTTACATACTACATTTATATATTTTGAAAACTGAACAATATTATAAATTTGTGTTTTCAACCATCAAACATATTTTGAAAACTACTGGCAATTTTTTTCAGTAAAGGGCCAGATAAATATTTTAGGCTTTTGAGGCCATACACTGTGGAAGTAATAACTGGAACTGGCCATGTGGATGCTTCTGGAATATAGACAGTGTTCTATTTCTTCACCTAGTTGAAGAGTTCACTTTGTGGTAACTCACCACCCTAACTTTTGTTTTGCGCATCTAACTTTTCTTGTCATACCTACCAAATTTTACCTAATTCTGAAACTAAATAGATCAGAGAGCTTAAAAAAAATAGATGAAAGACTTTGGGAATGGATTATCAGAAAAAAAAAGAGGGGGTACATAAAGTATGTGGGATTTATTGCTCCCTTCAGTCCTTCCTTCTTTGAACAAAATTAATAGATGAGGAAATATTTAGTTTGCCCTCAACTCTGAGATACTGAGAATTTCTACTAAGTGCAATTCGCTGAGATAGGAACTGCTTACTGGAGCTAGAAGTTGAAAAATAGGACTTGTGGGGGCACCTGGCTGGCTGAGTTGGTAAAGCATGCAACTCCTGATCTTGGGGTTGTGAGTTCGAGTCCCATACAGGGCATACAGATTACTTTAAAAAATTAAATAAATAAAAATAAAAATGGGGCTTGTGGGAAAATGAGATTAGAGGTGAATGAAGTACAAAAGAAGAATATTCTACTTGAATAACAAGAGAAAGGGAATAAGAGAAGAAAGGGCCAGGTGTCCTTTATGAAAGGACAATATGAATTCTGGATATTTTTCCGAGGGAAGGCATGAAGAAAAAGGAGGTTGAAGAGAAGATGGTTAAGAAAAGAGGAAAGAAACAGGGGAGGGAGAGAGAAGAGAAAATGAATGAAAGATAAAAGGAAGGACGGACTAAAGAAAAGAAAAGACACAAAAGGAACATGGCAAAATGATCCATATCGGGCATCTGGTACCAGCCAGGCACTTACCCATATGATTTAAATCTCACACCAACTCCCTGAGGTAGATACTCTATTTCCTTTTTTATAAAAGAGGAAATTAAAGCTCTGAGAATTTATTTTACTCGAGGAAACAAACCTAGGAATACCAGCCCCGGCTGCACACAACTCCAAATTCTGCACTCAAGGAAACCCTTTAATTCCAACAGGGAGAACTCCTTTACGGCAAGTAAATGCTTATGTGACACTTGACTCCTGGAAAGAATTACCCTAGAGGGTGCCCTTGTCCTAATAAGCAGAAAATAGTTGATCTTCTGAAACCCTAAACCTATAATTCTGCAAATCTATGGCATCAGGTCGTATTATGTGGAATACTTATTGATATCATTGACATCCTCTAATTCTGCCTTACTACTAAGGGGCACTTTCAAAGAATCTAATGAAATAATCTAACATTTCACTTTCTGGAGTGAAATAAGTACTAGCAGTTCTGTTTAAGTTGACAAAGAATGCCTTTTTTTATTAAAAAATGGGCACCAAGTATATTCCATGGACCAGTTTATAGTATTTGCCAACTAAACACGAATGCCAAAGATAGAAAGATGTATGGGGTGGCATAGAAAATTCCAAGAGAAGACTCAAGATTATCAAATTACCTGGATTTCTTCGAGCTAAGCAGAGAGCACTAGCAAACTACTGGTGGGAAAGAGAGACCTCAGGAAAAAAACACCACATTTTGACAAAATTATGTGAAGAACAGTGGACTCTCTCATTGTATGTACCACAAATTTGGGGGTCACTTCAAAGTACTTGAAAAAAAATGCATCAATTCTTTCATTTAAGTTCAAAGTTATTTAGCACTTGCTGTAGGTTACAAGGAGGGGTAAGGGGATGGCAGGAGGAGAAGGGAAAGGGATAATTCACAAAAAGGTGTAAAAATTAAACCGAGCTACCTCCAAGGAATAATTAGAAGTGAAAATCAATAAGAAGAAAANCTCAAGGAAACCCTTTAATTCCAACAGGGAGAACTCCTTTACGGCAAGTAAATGCTTATGTGACACTTGACTCCTGGAAAGAATTACCCTAGAGGGTGCCCTTGTCCTAATAAGCAGAAAATAGTTGATCTTCTGAAACCCTAAACCTATAATTCTGCAAATCTATGGCATCAGGTCGTATTATGTGGAATACTTATTGATATCATTGACATCCTCTAATTCTGCCTTACTACTAAGGGGCACTTTCAAAGAATCTAATGAAATAATCTAACATTTCACTTTCTGGAGTGAAATAAGTACTAGCAGTTCTGTTTAAGTTGACAAAGAATGCCTTTTTTTATTAAAAAATGGGCACCAAGTATATTCCATGGACCAGTTTATAGTATTTGCCAACTAAACACGAATGCCAAAGATAGAAAGATGTATGGGGTGGCATAGAAAATTCCAAGAGAAGACTCAAGATTATCNCTAAGTGCAATTCGCTGAGATAGGAACTGCTTACTGGAGCTAGAAGTTGAAAAATAGGACTTGTGGGGGCACCTGGCTGGCTGAGTTGGTAAAGCATGCAACTCCTGATCTTGGGGTTGTGAGTTCGAGTCCCATACAGGGCATACAGATTACTTTAAAAAATTAAATAAATAAAAATAAAATGGGGCTTGTGGGAAAATGAGATTAGAGGTGAATGAAGTACAAGAGAAGAATATTCTACTTGAATAACAAGAGAAAGGGAATAAGAGAAGAAAGGGCCAGGTGTCCTTTATGAAAAGACAATATGAATTCTGGATATTTTTCCGAGGGAAGGCATGAAGAAAAAGGAGGTTGAAGAGAAGATGGTTAAGAAAAGAGGAAAGAAACAGGGGAGGGAGAGAGAAGAGAAAATGAATGAAAGATAAAAGGAAGGACGGACTAAAGAAAAGAAAAGACACAAAAGGAACATGGCAAAATGATCCATATCGGGCATCTGGTACCAGCCAGGCACTTACCCATATGATTTAAATCTCACACCAACTCCCTGAGGTAGATACTCTATTTCCTTTTTTATAAAAGAGGAAATTAAAGCTCTGAGAATTTATTTTACTCGAGGAAACAAACCTAGGAATACCAGCCCCGGCTGCACACAACTCCAAATTCTGCACTCAAGGAAACCCTTTAATTCCAACAGGGAGAACTCCTTTACGGCAAGTAAATGCTTATGTGACACTTGACTCCTGGAAAGAATTACCCTAGAGGGTGCCCTTGTCCTAATAAGCAGAAAATAGTTGATCTTCTGAAACCCTAAACCTATAATTCTGCAAATCTATGGCATCAGGTCGTATTATGTGGAATACTTATTGATATCATTGACATCCTCTAATTCTGCCTTACTACTAAGGGGCACTTTCAAAGAATCTAATGAAATAATCTAACATTTCACTTTCTGGAGTGAAATAAGTACTAGCAGTTCTGTTTAAGTTGACAAAGAATGCCTTTTTTTATTAAAAAATGGGCACCAAGTATATTCCATGGACCAGTTTATAGTATTTGCCAACTAAACACGAATGCCAAAGATAGAAAGATGTATGGGGTGGCATAGAAAATTCCAAGAGAAGACTCAAGATTATCAAATTACCTGGATTTCTTCGAGCTAAGCAGAGAGCACTAGCAAACTACTGGTGGGAAAGAGAGACCTCAGGAAAAAAACACCACATTTTGACAAAATTATGTGAAGAACAGTGGACTCTCTCATTGTATGTACCACAAATTTGGGGGTCACTTCAAAGTACTTGAAAAAAAATGCATCAATTCTTTCATTTAAGTTCAAAGTTATTTAGCACTTGCTGTAGGTTACAAGGAGGGGTAAGGGGATGGCAGGAGGAGAAGGGAAAGGGATAATTCACAAAAAGGTGTAAAAATTAAACCGAGCTACCTCCAAGGAATAATTAGAAGTGAAAATCAATAAGAAGAAAATGGCTCATATTCTCCTCATTGATTTCCTGTGCACAGTGAGTCAAACTTGACTGTTGGTTAGAAGTCAGTTTGGCTACTTCTTATTACTTTTTCAGCAGTTGGGTACTCCTGTCAGTACCTTTCATGCTGTAGTCTTTCTTTGCTCTAATCACAGCTGTCAGCTATTGAACGAGTTTGACACCCTGACTCCAGAAATGAGGGGATTCACAGTCCATGCATATGCAGTTGGTTCCTTCATTAAAGCTGATTGACATAACAGATATGGTGCACGGCCACTGATTTTTATAAGCAAAACAAATGGCTACACAACCAAGTAGAAATATCCTTGATCAGAAACACCCAGAGAGCCCTAGAATCAGTCTTTATAAAATTCAGTCAATTTTGTTACTGAAAATACCTATACTTTCACTACTTAAAATACTAGATATAGGCAATCAGTGAAGAGCCAGATCTGTGCACACACACCAGGCTCCTCCCTTACAACCTTAGCCGTCCATTCCAAGTAATCTTGATTGGAGTTCCAGATTGTGATACAGATTTTTGGGAGGCATTAAGTTTCTTGGAGGAAAAAGGACAGAATGATGGTGACCAGAATATCCTCCCCCAGCACCAAAAGAAGAAAGCAACTAGAAAGAAGAAAGAACTAGAGCTTCTCACAGTATTGTCATAATGTCACAAAATGACAGACTCTGAGCTAAAATGGACCAACTTCAAAATTGTTTCAGAGCATCCCTGACAAGGGCCCATTCATATTCTAGTGGACATTCTTAGCAATAAGCATGCCTTGTTGGGCTGGCGGCTGCTTTCGGAAAATGGGAGCACAAACCGCACCAGTAGTACAGGGAGTCCTTACAGCATGGTCCTACAGGGATGATTCCCAACCTGTAACTTGTATCTAGCAATCGGTGTTTGCCTTCTTCAAACCCCAGGACTTTATGACTCCAGCCACATGTTCCTGCTGCGCTTCTCACAATGGTTAGTCTCTGCCTCCCAGGCCACAGAGAGAGAGATTACCAATGCCGTTCAAAACGTCAAGTGACTTTTGACCATCCCTAACTGATCTTTGTGTTCCTCCATCAGTTTCTTAAACGCCTAGTGAAATGCTCTTCTATGGCAATTTGTAGGGCCCCCAGCACTACCACCTGCAATTTCTCAGCAACTCAGAACTGACAGATAATGATCAAAAACAAAACAAAACAAAAAACCCCAAAACAAACAAACAAAAACCCCTAATGGATTTGACAAATATACCGATGAGTAGAAACTCTTCAATGGAGTGAAGCGCAGTAAGGGGACACTACACTTGACGAGAGCGTAAGATGCAGCTTACCCTACTCTTTGTGGGTAAGGAGGTATAAATTAACAAATACATATATACGTATATATATGATTGCACTACTATTCAATGCCGCGATATATTTTTAGGGGAAAAAAAAACTGTCGGTGTGGGGCGGGAAACAAACAGCACAGTGTGAAAGGAAGTATGGTGGGCGTCGCAAAGCCGCTGAGTCCATCACCAAATCTCTAACGTGGCCCAAGCCCAGAGTCAGACGGACCCACCCCTGCTTATTGGCTCCAGAGCACGTATCACACGTGGACAGGGTTGCTTCGCGTGTCGCATTTGGTCTGTCTCCTCAGCTAGCGTCTCCTCAGGCCCAGAGCGCCCGGCACGTGGCAGAGGGTCAATAAAACGTTCTTGAATGAGGAAGTGGCTGTTACATTAAGGCGTACCTCAAGGAATGAATGACTGAATGGACGAACGAGTAACCAGGCCTATGCCCGCTCCGCTCCTCCGGCCCTCGCCCCGCTGGCCTAGGTGCACCCAGGTGAGCTCCCAGGGACCGCCGACCTCAACCTCTGCCTACGGCGGCCGGAAGGCGTCAAGACCACTTCAGGGCGGAAGAGCCGCCCCCCTGCTGCCGCCGGACCCGCGTACGCGCAGGCGCGGGCACCGACACTTCCGGGAGGTCACATCCTACCCCGTTTCCTAGCAACAGCTGGAAGCGTCGCTGACTTCCCAGGCAGCGGTGGTGCCGGACTAAGTCGAGTCTCGCCGTCAGCAAGATGGTAAATCTGGAGCCTCCTTCTGCGACCCGACGAGTCAGGGGCGCCGACGTCGGGGGCCTTCCCTGCCCAGCCCCCGAGGCCACCTCTGGCCCGTCGGTCCCGGGGTCGCGGCGAGGGCTGGGGGCTCCAAAAGTTTCTTGGAGGGGCGACGGGGAGACCCTGAAGGAAGGAGAGGGCGATGTTGGAGGGGAGAAGATACCCAGATGGGGGAAACTATCTTGAAGCATAGATATCTACGGTGTTGATTCCGGGGGCTGGATTTGCGGGGTGTGGATATCGAGAAAGAGAAGAGAGAGATTGGGGGGATGAAAGATGTTGAGGGGGTAAGAGACCTCGACAGCGAGGAAAGTTTGAAAAAAGGAAAACGCGAGATGGAGAGGAGAGAAGCCAGATCTTGGGAAGGAAAAAAGATGCGACAGGGAGAGCAGGGGAGTGGGGAGAGAGAGCCTACACTGAGAAAGAAGAAAGAAAATAAAGAGGAAAAGGAGGAGAGAGCAAAAAAAATGAAAAAGGAGAAGTAAACGAAAGCGGAGACTGGGGATAGTTTGAAAAGGAGCAAGGTGAAAGAGTTTTAAGAGGAATGAAAAAGGGATTGGAGATGGGGATTAAGAGATTGTATTAAGGGGGAGCAGAAATCACGAAAAAACAACTGAAAGAGGAGAGGGAAAGGCTGACAGCAGAGAGGCGTTTGGGAGAGAAGTAAGAATTAAATAAATAAAGGGGGGTTCAGTGGTTGTAAGGAGCTGTGAACATTGTCCTTAAAGATGGCAAAAATATAATACATTTTGGATCCCCTGTATAACTATTTCGCTTTAGTGCATCGTTTCCCAAAGTGATATGCAAACGCTAGTTGCTATGTAAGGTAGTTCGAAAATAGCAACACAGAAAATTACATCTGAGGAAATTATTCCTCTCCTATTCCCCCCCCCCCCCCAGCCTGTACACTATATCCAGGAGAAAGCCCCCGGCACTGTTAGGTCCTTAATACCACTGTCATTTGGTAATTTCCATTTTTCACCTGAATATCAGAGTTCAGGCTCAGACCTTTCTTTGGGGTAGAATTTAATAATATGCCCTCCCTTCATTTTGTTTGCTTTTAAGGTTATTTCTGTTTATGACAAATAGTAGCAGATTACCATTTAGTAGTGGTAGTGATGTCCTTGTAAAATGTGTTTAAGTAGTGAGATAATTTAAAGAGCATTCTAGGTAAATAACAGAGATGGTACTCATAATGGCAAAAAGTGAGAGTCCAGCATACGAATGCCTGAAATTCAGAAAGTACCTGCTGTAGTGGTGGAAAAGAGGACATAAGTGTCCCTGCCCACAAGTGCAAAAAAAAACTGTCTTGACTAAAGTAGCATAATGTCCACTTCTGTGATGTTGGAAGGAAAAAATAAATCACAAACCCTCATCAAGAAACTGCAAGATACTGTTTGAATTCAGAAAATCCAATGATCACATGGGAATAATAAGCAAGTTTGAAAAATATTATTTGTGATTTTAGCATTGGTAGAGGGGAATAAAACTGGTACAATATAGTCTGTGCATAAGATTAGTTCAGAAAACTGAGTGAATTAAAGGGGTTCCAAAATAATCATTCATGGTTGAACATTCAGCTTGCACTGAGACCCAGGCTGTCATTACCAAGAGAATCCTGGAATATGTTGTGTTTACAGAATATCCTGAATTTAATCATCTGAACTCCCAAGGAGGTAACATTTAGGACTAAGAATCAGATTTCTTGTGAAGTGATACTTCTAGGTAGAGGGAGATAAACACATAGCTCTGTAACTATTTAAAGGACTATAATACAGAGAAGGAATTTTTCATATGAATACAGAAAGATCAATGAGCAAAGCCTGAGTGGGAGAAAACCTGTCCAATTTAGAGAATGCTTTTCCAGCAAATAGAGACATTAAAAGTTGAGTGAACTCTTGTGAGGCAGTAAGCTCTCCATCTCTAGAAGAGTTCAGGCCAAGAGATGTGTCAGGGTTGTATGTAAGAGTCTTACATAGGCTTGGATACAGGACTTGACCATTTCAAAGCTCTCTTCCAAAGATCTGAGATTATAGTATACAGTACCTTAGGTTAAGGAGATGAGGGGGTAGGTGTCTCTCTAAACATTATTCACTGTAGGATTGCGGTTACCACAAAGACACCCTTTGGTTAATTGCCTTCCTGATCTCTTCAGGCGGAGGTGGAGGAAACCCTAAAGAGGATCCAGAGCCATAAAGGGGTTATTGGAACTATGGTCGTAAATGCAGAAGGTAAATATATCACAGGATGTCTTCTTGACACGCACAAGCCAACTAAGAACCTGTTTATTGTACCAAGCCTAGCACAGACATCTTAAAATTTGAAATAAAAAGCATATTTTCTGTGTTTTAGCTATAACATTTACTTCTCAAACATCCATTATCTATTACATACCAAGCGCTCTGCTGAGAATTAAAGATATAAATATGAATAAGACATGTCTAAAAATATCTATATATTCCTAAGAAACACTATACATTGTCTAATTTGTAAAGCTTTGGTAACTCTCCTAATATTTCAGAAGTACCAATAAAACTATCATATTAAAGATAGGAAGCATGTCATTGTTGACAGTCAGTTTTTATTTTAACATTATAAAGTATACAGTGTTTCAGTCTTCATTTTAAATGAAATTGTTTCTTTACCATACTTAATAAAATCTTTGAGAATCAGTTTTAATCTCATATATGGTATAGTCTTTGTGGATATAGCATAAGAAGGACCAATGCATTTCCACCTATGAAATCTATAGACTTCCACCAGAGACTTGCTCTCATTCCACAATCACTATTAACAATCCACAGAGCATTTTCTCTGGCACATCACTACCTGCTCAGCTATGGTGGCAACCTCTCAAAGGCTCCTGCTAGTTTCATTGCTAATTCAGGCATTTACAAGGGCAAGAAGTACCACAAATCCCAGAGCATTTGTTGAAATAAGAGTAGCTACTTCATATAATTCATGGTGCAACCATGAAATTGGCACATTGCCATAGCAGAGTGCTTGCAACAGAATCTCCCAGCTCGTCATTATTTTGGCACAAGTCGATCAATAAATGTTTATTGAGCAACTGCAAACCACAGTCAAATTCAGACTTTAATCCCTTATCAATTAAAAATAGAATATAAACTACTTTACTGATGGTTGTGATCATTAAATGAAATAATAATAGTCAAGTCCCTGGCACAATACCCAACACTTAATGGAATTATAATCAAAAAGTTCTGAGAATGTGGAAGTTTTTAATTGATTTGGACAGATAAAACATCCAATGTATAGATAAAACATTGGATGTCTTTTGCAAATAATAAAATAATATATAAAATAACACAAATGAATATAATAAACTCACCCAGCTTCAGTGATCAATAGGGAAAGGATTGAAGATCAGCCTTATAGGTAAGAAAGACTGATGCCTAATATTTCCAGGAAGTGGTCCAACCCTAGTACATTGTTCTGCTTGAAATGATTTCAGTTCTTAGCATAAACTCTTCACAACCCCTAAGACAGGCTGTCTGTGTGGCTCCAGAAAGGTAATGTATTCATTTCCCTCAGCTGCCATAACAAGGTACCACACATTTGGTGGCTTAAAACCTTAGAAAGTTATTATCAGTTTTGGAGGCTAGGAGTCAAAACAAGGGTGTCAGCAAAGACAGGCTGTTGTTTGAAGTCTCTACAGAATCCTTCCTCGCTGCTCTCTCACCTTCTGGTGGTTTCCGGTTTCTGGTCCTTGGCTTTCCTTGGCTTGTAGACGCACCAGTCCTGTCTCTGCCTGATCTCCACATGGCATCCACCTCTCTCTATCTTTTTTCTCTCCTTAGAAGGACCCCAGCCATTGGATTCGGGCCCACCCTGATCTAGTGTGACTTCATCTTAACTAATTACATCTGCACATTCTAAGGTTTAAGGTAGACTTGAATTTGGAGGGAGAGGACACCATTCAACCCAGGACAACTCATCTAATGAGTTACATTGGAAGATCTTAGTCAAAAGTCCATAATCTTAGCAATATGCATCATATGTCTGAAAACACCCATACCCTGCAATTTGTAATGTTGCTCCTAGGAATTTATCCTAAGGAGTGAGGAAGAAAAAATTTGGGTACAAAGGATACTCACTGAGGCGTCGTATACAAGAGTAGTAAATAAACAGACAAATAAGTAAATAAATCTAAGCAGCTGGGAAAATTTTAAATTATGTAATATTTACTTGATGAACCATTACTCTGTTTAAATTGCTGAGGAATATTTAGAGTCATGGGAAACTAAATATTAGATGACAAAAAGCAGGGAACAAAGCAGTAAGCCAACACTTTCTAATCATAAATATAGCCAGTCACACTTAAAATACACATGGAAGGAAAGGCAGGGATGTGTTACGGTGATCATCTCAGAGTGTTGGAATTACAATTGATTTTTGCTTTACTTTCCTGAAGTTTCTCACTGTTTTTCTTATCCAAAGGCAATAAAATATTTTTAATATCCATTAACTTCATCTAATTAACCCCTACTAGGATAAGATTACGTTAGGATTCAGGGCACTTGTCTGAAAGCCAAATTAACTTTTTTCCCAAAAAAATAAATGAGAGGTTTATTTTTATGGTCAGATGATTAATAACCTGAGTGTCTGACAAGCATGTTTATTAATAGCATATGGTATAAGTTGTGTGACCAGAATTAATAAGATATTCCATTTCAGCAGCCTACTCAATTTTAGATGAAAGTGCCATTTATTATAGCGCAGCTTTGCTGCTTTCAGGAGACCCATGAACCTTAATACTGAAAATATTTAAGATGGTGTTCATGTGTTCTTGTTTATTACTAGTGGCTTTAGTGTCATCTTCAGCAAATCATTTTGACATATTTTCAAGTTTTTTCATGACTAGGTAGGCCTTCTACCATGTTTATACATTCAGATCTCCTCATATGGCATGTTAACCAGAATCCTTTGGTTTCAGCGTTACTGAAACATAGGCGTCCTCTCCATGACAATAAAGTAGACTTATCGGTTTTGCCCACTGCTGAGTGGTACAGGTTTTTATTAGAATAGATTCTTTGTTAATGTTGGTTTCTCATTTATAAAACCATTCATTGTTTACAATATTGCAGCAGTGATTGTTGAATTAGATACTGATGAATATATATATTTGTTTCTTAGACAGTAATAACTATTATATATTCTTATGTATATATAAGCCTGATTTCTGTTGGCTCTTATTTTAAATATTCCTGACATTTCTAACAACCCATCATTTGAATTTCACTAGATTTTATTAGCCACCCAGCCAATTACTTATATTTTTGAAATATGGTCAACCAAAATACAAACGTACAGTCGAAGACGACCAGCTTACTGGGATCATAGAGAGTCATATTTTAAAGTACTGCCATAAATTCTGCAATATCAAATTCATATTCTTTGTTCCAGAAGTTCCATTGTAGGGCTTTATCCTATCCATAGGCACAAATGTGAAAGTGCATGCACACAGACATATTCTGTAGCCTTGCTTATAAAAGTCAAAGAATGGGAACAGCCTAGAATGCCCATCAGGAAGCTTTATTAGTTACATGTTCACAAGGCATCCATTCAACAATCATGTTATGCAGTCACTAACCTGAGTGGCCCAGCCTTATGTGTACTGAATGGCATAATTTTCCAAGTCTTGAAATGAAAAAAAAAAACCACAAACTAGAGAACAACACAATTAAGGAATGAAGAACACAAACGCAAACATACTTGAACACCCTTTGAATTTCTCTGCAAGGTTACCAAAGAAACTGGGAGCAGTGGCTCCCTCTCAGAAGGAGACACAGGTGAATTTTCTACCATGTGCTAAAATTGCTTCTTAATAAATTATTTTTTAATTACCTCACATGGTACCAAGCAAGAGCTCAATAAATATTTGTTGATTGATTTTTTTCAAGTGCTCTGTAGTGTGTATGAACAACTCCAAGAGTTTCCATAGCACGCACTTATTATTCAGAAAGGCTAGCTGTTTTATTTATTGACTTGGATCATGAATAGACTAACTAAATAGGCCTGAGCACTGGATTCATAATCTTGTCATCTACATTTTAAATAATTTATTCTGGTTGTATTTCTTGTTTTGACACTGAGCAGTGCAGG
>NC_048229.1:74208342-74209777 GCF_002007445.2 Ailuropoda melanoleuca
ATATTCCATTTCAGCAGCCTACTCAATTTTAGATGAAAGTGCCATTTATTATAGCGCAGCTTTGCTGCTTTCAGGAGACCCATGAACCTTAATACTGAAAATATTTAAGATGGTGTTCATGTGTTCTTGTTTATTACTAGTGGCTTTAGTGTCATCTTCAGCAAATCATTTTGACATATTTTCAAGTTTTTTCATGACTAGGTAGGCCTTCTACCATGTTTATACATTCAGATCTCCTCATATGGCGTGTTAACCAGAATCCTTTGGTTTCAGCGTTACTGAAACATAGGCGTCCTCTCCATGACAATAAAGTAGACTTATCGGTTTTGCCCACTGCTGAGTGGTACAGGTTTTTATTAGAATAGATTCTTTGTTAATGTTGGTTTCTCATTTATAAAACCATTCATTGTTTACAATATTGCAGCAGTGATTGTTGAATTAGATACTGATGAATATATATATTTGTTTCTTAGTCATAACTATTATATATTCTTACGTATATATAAGCCTGATTTCTGTTGGCTCTTATTTTAAATATTCCTGACATTTCTAACAACCCATCATTTGAATTTCACTAGATTTTATTAGCCACCCAGCCAATTCCTTATATTTTTGAAATACGGTCAACCAAAATACAAACGTACAGTCGAAGACGACCAGCTTACTGGGATCATAGAGAGTCATATTTTAAAGTACTGCCATAAATTCTGCAATATCAAATTCATATTCTTTGTTCCAGAAGTTCCATTGTAGGGCTTTATCCTATCCATAGGCACAAATGTGAAAGTGCATGCACACAGACATATTCTGTAGCCTTGCTTATAAAAGTCAAAGAATGGGAACAGCCTAGATGCCCATCAGGAAGCTTTATTAGTTACATGTTCACAAGGCATCCATTCAACAATCATGTTATGCAGTCACTAACCTGAGTGGCCCAGCCTTATGTGTACTGAATGGCATAATTTTCCAAGTCTTGAAATGAAAAAAAAAAACACAAACTAGAGAACAACACAATTAAGGAATGAAGAACACAAACGCAAACATACTTGAACACCCTTTGAATGTCTCTGCAAGGTTACCAAAGAAACTGGGAGCAGTGGCTCCCTCTCAGAAGGAGACACAGGTGAATTTTCTTCCATGTGCTAAAATTGCTTCTTAATAAATTATTTTTTAATTACCTCACATGGTACCAAGCAAGAGCTCAATAAATATTTGTTGATTGATTTTTTTCAAGTGCTCTGTAGTGTGTATGAACAACTCCAAGAGTTTCCATAGCACGCACTTATTATTCAGAAAGGCTAGCTGTTTTATTTATTGACTTGGATCATGAATAGACTAACTAAATAGGCCTGAGCACTGGATTCATAATCTTGTCATCTACATTTTAAATAATTTATTCTGGTTGTATTTCTTGTTTTGACACTGAGCAGTGCAG
>NC_048229.1:74210257-74256237 GCF_002007445.2 Ailuropoda melanoleuca
ACAATAACAACAAAAACAGTTCCTAACAATCTAACAATAGGGGATTGGTTACATTATGTTTATAAAATAGTGTACACCCATTAAAAATAATTGGATGACAATATCACTGACAAGAACAGCTTCTATATGCTATCATTTAAATGAAGAAAAAAGCAATAGTCAAATTTGTAATGACAGTTTGACCAACTATATTTTAAAACCCATGTAAAGACAAAAAGATTGGCAGGGAATAAGTTAAAATTGTTATCAGTGAATAATATAGGCCAAAACTTTTTCTTCCGCTTTACAATCACCAGTATTTTCCAGTGTTTCCACCGTGTGCATATTCCTTTTATAATCAAAAAAATGTTAACCCAAAAGTGAATCTCGTAACAGGCATTCCTATCCGAACAACGTTGGACAACTCGACAACGGTTCAATATGCAGGTCTTCTTCACCAGCTGACGGTGAAAGCCAGGAGCACAGTCCGTGACATTGATCCTCAGAACGACCTTACTTTTCTTAGGATCAGATCAAAGAAACATGAAATCATGGTCGCCCCAGGTAAATGTGTCATTTTGTTTCATATTTAAGACATCTTTCTGCTTTACTAGATAGAAGCTTTGTTTCAAAGTACTGGAAGTATAGATTTTAACATGCAATATGGCATGTAATGTTCTTCAGTTACAAAATGAAGATGTTTGAATCTGAAAAATCCAACCTGGAAATTTTGTGAAATTAGCGACAAATCTAACGTTTGAAGAATTTGAAATGTTTGTTCATTTGCATTTATTATTAGTAATCAAAATATTTAGGAGATGTAGGTCCCACATTAGGTGAACTTAGAACACTGAGACTTTCAGGAGAGTGGAGAAATGTCTCCTGTCCAGGGGATAAACTGGGGAGTGGATCAAAGGCCTATAGGGTCTTAAATCTTCCCTGGGAGAGAAGCCATTCACCTGGCCTATGGACAGACAGCAGCCATAGACATACTTCTTTCCCTGAAGGAATTACACATACGGCATTAGCAATGTCTGTGTAAACAGGACTCATGCTCCAAAATCTAGTCTAGAACAAACTTCTCTATAGAACATCTATAAAACCAGAATGACCCACAAACTGATGCTTTTTCTCCACCTATGTTATCACCCTGGCTGCACATTAAAAGCACTTGGAGAGCTTTACAAAAACAATTACACCCGAGGCCTCACCGCAGGCCAATGAAATCAGGACCTCTGGAACTGGGCCCCAGGTGATGGTAGCTTTTGAAAGCTGGACAGGTGATTCCGATGTGCAATGAGGATGGGAAATTATTGGTCTACAGAAAGTCCAAGTGATGTTTTGAAGAGAAAAGCAGATTAAATGACTTATTCATTTACTAAATTTAATTTTTCGGTGGGTTAATTTTGTCCGCCTCTCTCCACAGATAAGGAATATCTTTTGATTGTCATTCAGAATCCGTGTGAATAGCCCTGCTATGGCCCAGCCTGTCCGGTGATTACAGGCTGAAAACGCTTTACTCTCTTACTAAGATTATACTCCAGTCGAACTGACCTTTTCGACATTGTTTTCTATTTTTACATTTAAACTGCTGTGCACATCTCATTTAGTCCCTTTTGAATGTATTGTAAAGTTGTGATTTAGCTAGGTAATAAATGAATTCTGGTATGTGGGTCTCTTTTTTTTTTTTCCCCCTACGGCACAAAACTGAAGGATTCTTGTGAGGGCGCAGGCTTCCTTGCGACAGTCTTTGCAGTCTAGAGATACACCAAGAAGCAGCGGGCTATGTCCTTTTGCCCATTTCCTTAGCGTGGCGGCGAGATCCGGTGGAGCACGGCGGCAGCAACCAGGGAAGTAGGAAGTCCTGACCCTCTGGGGGCGCTAGACGCTTTCCCGGGTTAAACCAGGGAAGTAAAGAGTCGGAGGCGTGGTTCTGGGCAGGGTCAGCCCAGCGACTGAGCACCTCCAGCCACCCGCGCCAGACTTCTCAGAGCATAGCCTGCAGCACCAGCAGTGGGTCGGGGCCAGGTGCACGCTTGGGGCGCTGACCAGAAAACTCCGGAGGGTGTATTTTTACTAGGTATTTCAAAGGGTCAGAAAATAATGAAACTAATGCCCCCAGCTTTGTTTTTCCTTTTCAACAATTCCTTGGAGATTCGGGGCCTTTTCTGTTTCCATACAAATTTAAGGACTATTTGTTCCAGTTCTTTGAAAAATGTCCTCGGTATTTTGATCGGGATAGCATTGAAAGTGTAGATTGCTCTGGGTAGTATGGACATTTTAACTATGTTAATTCTTCCAATCCATGAGCATGGAATATTTTTCCATCTTTTTATGTCTTCCTCAATATCTTTCAAAAGTGATCTATAGTTTCTAGGATATAGGTCCTTTACGTCTCTGGTTAAGTTAATTCCAAGGTAACGCATGGTTTTTGGTGTTATTGTAAATGGGATGGATTCCCTAATTTCTCTTTCTTCAGTCTCGTTATTCGTGTATAGAAATGCAACTGATTTCTGGGCATTGATTTTGTATCCTGCCACCTTACTGAAACTAATAATAGAACAAATGTAAAAGATTTCCAAGCCCCTTTAGAACAGTTGTTAATATTTTACCATATTTGCCTTCTATCCTCTCTTTTCTCAATCAAGCCTTTTATTTTGAGATAACTGAGGATTCACGTGAAATTGTAAGAAATAACACAGAGATCCTGTGTACTCTTTACCCAGTTCCCTGAACTGTAGCACATACCTGACTTTCAAGTCATTTTCCCACACTGTTTATTTGAAAAGACTTCAAACTTGTAGAAGAGTGGAAAGAATAGCACAGTCAACTCCCACATAAGCTTCACTCACATTCACCAACTCTTAATATTTTACATTTGTTTCATCTCTCTCTCTAGACATACATGTGTATATATCATAGATACATATATAACCAGAACCCGTTTCATATTTAAGACATTTAATATTGATAAAATATCATCTAATACACAGTCCTACTCAAATTTTCCCAATGGTCCCAATAATGTCCTTTGAAGCTCTTTCTTTGAAATCCAGGATTCTATCAACGGTCACATATTGCATTTGGTTGCTGTGTCTTAATTTTTTAGCTGTTTTTATTTTTCTTAATATTTTTTATAAAAATTTTTTATTATGTTATGTTAGTCACCATACAGTACATCCCCAGTTTTTGATGTAAAGTTCCATGATTCATTACTTGCATATAACACCCAGTGCACCATGCAATACGTGCCCTCCTTAATACCCATCACCAGCCTATTTTAGCTGTTTTTAGAACCCCCTGTTCTCTATTTTCCACCTCTAGGTGGTATCAAATTCTTATTTCCTCTCTGCAGAATCCCCAATGCCACCTGCTCCCCACCCCCACACCCCTCTCAATTGGACCCAGATCAAGAGCAGGTCTCAGTCACAGGCTTTCCCTTCCTTCCACGCCATGACTTGGAGAACAGATACACCACCATGGACTCAACCTCATCCTTCAGCCCAGTGGGGTGTGGGTACTGTAACTCACTTACCCAGGGACAGCTTCAGCATCTGCGGGCAATTCCAAATATAAAGAAGGCCTTGTTAGAATCCAAATGGCAAGAAAATGCATTATTGTGGGAGGGAATCACAGAGATGATCTATCCGACCACTCCATTTTACAGGTAAGGATTTTACCCGAAACATGGGTCAGGTGTCTTTCAGGAATTGGGTATGTGGGTTCATATCTGACTGATCTTGGTGCTTATAATCTCTTCAGAGGGCTTATGCTTTTGTGAGACCTGCTCCACAACCGCTCCCCCAAAAATTGTTTTTAGGAAGTAAAAATTAGCTCATTGTTATAAAATGTACCAGANCCTATACAATTGGTGCTTATAATCTCTTCAGAGGGCTTATGCTTTTGTGAGACCTGCTCCACAACCGCTCCCCCAAAAATTGTTTTTAGGAAGTAAAAATTAGCTCATTGTTATAAAATGTACCAGAGGTAACATTTGATTCCAATACCTAAATCTGACAGCTCCCCCATAGCTTCCCAGCCCACCCAGAGCTCATCAGCAGATGCATGGCTGAGTGGTAAAGCCACTTCCTTCCTTCTGGCCCAGCCAGAAATTTCAAGCCCCATTTGAGATGTAGCAGTGGGAAATCTCTGGCAGGTGCAGATGACACCATTGCAAGTGCCAGGGCTCTGTATGGGCTCTTCCTGGGAAGAAGACCCTTCCATCCTATTGGGCAGGGAACTCTGCCTGCACTTCTGCATCCAGACGGCACTGTAACCCTTTGTTGGAGACAGAGACCGTGGCAACAAAAAGTAGAACTTGCCAACACCAATTGCAACGGAGGAGGATATGATCTTGGGGAATTTGTACCACCCCTCTCTGCCTTCCAGCACATGGACATTCACATTCCCCCCTTGGATACATAACAGCACAATTAGCCTGATTTAAAAGATGCCTGAACCCATAGACTAAAGATCCACAGCCACACAAAACCATTGCCAAAGCTTTTGTTTCCTATGAGAAGTACAAGCCTGGACTCATTGGTGCCTCCCCTTAATCCAACTTGCTATAAATTTTACCCGAACAATGGGCGAGGTATTTGCAGACACTCTGGAGGAACATATCCCAACCATAAATATTAATGATAATGAACCTGGAAAGGCCAGCTTAATAAAATAGCTGAAAATGCATTTACACATCATTAGCGTTACAAGCTCCCAAATCTTCATCGCTGAAGAGAAGGACCGTCCCCACAGAGAATGGGTGGGAGCCTGTCCAACGCTCCAGCAGGTACTGCCTCTCATAGTCCCTTTTGTGGGGTACCTTCTGGCTTTTGAGCTAGATTGCCTATCATCTTCAAAAGCAAAAATTACCATAGACTAAGACTTGAATTTCCCCCCCTTTCTAGGTCTTTGACAAATTACAATTATCCCTAGTATATCTTTGACATGGAGCAAAATATCCTAACTTTTTGGACATTAGAAAAGAATGTACTGCCCTTAAATAGAACACTATAGCATGTTTAGGCGGAACGGCCACAGACATTCGTTCAACCAACCAATATTTGGTCTTATATTCCACCTCTTTAAAAAAAAAAAAGTAGATCATGTTTGAGGCCAAAACTGAGCTTTCATAGTGGTGCTGACATCTCCAATCAGGAGCCTTACAAATGATAAACTGGTATCTGAAATCCTGGGAATCATGGAGCCAAATGTGCNGCCTTACAAATGATAAACTGGTATCTGAAATCCTGGGAATCATGGAGCCAAATGTGCTCCCATAATAGGAAATCATCTCTAGTGTTGGAGAAACTCAGGCATCCGCATGGCAGTTCGGAATATTCTTAACACCTTGAATATTTAAGGTTAGTAACACGTTAATATATATTTCTTATGAAAATTTGGTATAGAAGGTTGAGTTAGCCATGTACTCAGCCATTCCTTGAACACAGAGAAAAAAAGACTGAACCCCTTCTTTCCTCCTGGGTTCTTTCTCTGGGAAATCTGCACGCCTTGTTTCCCTTCACCATACATAACCTCAGGACTCGCTCTCTGGATGTTGCCAACCTTAAACATTCCTGCTGCATGCAGAAATGATTTTAAAATTCTCATTCTTTGGTCAACCTTACACCACAAGGTGCAACACGGTGTGGTTGAAAGAGCATGAGGCCTAGAGTCTGACTCTACTGCCTACTGGTTAGCGGGGACCTGAGTTTACTGGCCCACAAATGTGCCCACCTGCAGTGGCCCAGCACTCCAAACTCTACAATACAGCATAGATGCCAATTATTATGATGAATAATAGCAATATTAGCAAAATAAGCCAAGTTTACCAGAATACGAGCCATTTAATACATCTCACTGTGGTCTCTTCTAATATTTAACCACACGCATAAACAGATTTAAAGAGTTGGAATGCTGTCAAGGACACAATTCTGTCTAATTCCTTTATTCATCATTTAATAAGGATTTCCACATTCCTACCCAGGTGTTTTTCTTAATATCTCTGTGCAATTCTATCAAGTTTGTCAGTGGTGACCTGGCCCAGAGGAAGCCAATGAGAGCCGCTTCCTTGGTATTTAGATTTGGAAGAGAGTCCAGGAGAAAGTCCCCATGTGGCAAGACTGATGCACAGGAGTTGGGGGTGCCCCATTTCAACTGGGAAGTAGCAGAGAGAGCCAGTTCTCAGGAGAAACGAATGCACCTGCCACGCTCTGGAACACAGAGCAAGAGGAGAACGTCCGTCCTACAGGCTTCCTGCGCATATCCCAGGTCCTCCCTCAGCTACAGTTTCACCTCGGAGTTTATGAAGCACCTCCAATGCCTGCTAGTATGTTTCCCTCTTTCACGTACGCTACCAGAGCGGGTTTCATCTGTTGCCTGAAACCAAGAAGTCCTTACCTAACCACTGAGCTACGTTTGGGTCACCCGTAGCTGCTCTAATCAGACCCAGGCCAGGAGCCCAGTGGCTCCCTAGGAAGTGTATATTAATCAGAGGCCCTGAACAGACGGATTGTGGTCGCCCACTCGCTTGCTTCAAAACACACCCCGTGGCTTTGGCTAGACAGGAGGAGAAGCCTTTGCTGGACTCTTCAGGAGGCAGAGCTGTGGTGGGAAAGAGGTACCGAGACATCCCTCTCACCAAGGTGCGGAGTCTCTACTTCATTTACACCCGGTGAGTGGCCTGTGCCTGTGATGTTGACTGGAAAAAGAAGTGGCCCCCTGGATTCGGGCAGATGCATTCTCAAAGCACCACTCCAGGTGGCCGCAGGCGTCTGGAGTGGCGGAGAGCCAGATAAGAGCCAGATGAGAGCCAGAAGGGGTAAGGAAGTACACCAGGGACTCACCGGACCCAGAACTCAGTGTGGAGTCGATGAAAGGACACTGCTTTGTAGCCAGACAGCTCTGTCTTTCACTCCCAGCCCTGCCATCAATAATAATAATAATAATAATAATAATAATAGTAATAAGTTATTATATTATGATTTTTGGAAGAAGAGGAAGAAAAAGAGGAGAAGGAAGGGGAGGAAGAGGGGAAGAAACGAGAGAAGAAAAAGGACAGAAACAGCAGCGGCTAACATTTGTTGATCAATTACTACGAAACAGGCACGTTGGGTTTGCACGACAAGCCTTGTTTTACAGACAAAAACAGCAAGGCTGAGAAAGGTCTCACAGCTTGCCCGAGGTCAATCAAGCTTTTAAGCATCAGAGGCGGCACTGCAACCCCAAAACTTGACTCAGGCACACACTCCTAACCACTCCCTTCCATCGCTGACTCACCAGACCTGTGGCAAGGAAATTAAAATCACTGAGCCTTAAAATCCTCGCAAGTATAGTATGGACCATAAAGAAAAAAATAATATAAAAGCACCTGACACTTAGCAGATGTTCAACAAAGGGTCGTGGCAATTATCACCATCACCCTCAACAATACTACGTCATCATCACCCTCATCGGTACTACCTGGAGAAGAAGTGAGTGCTGGCAGATGCCCACCATAGCTGTTACGTTATCATTATAAATATGATCCATGTCACAATGTGGACATTTGACAATATTCCGTGGAAGTCATCAGATAGAGTAATTGCTCCTAATCCTTTCATCAATCCCCTCAAATCCCCAGCAATCAACCATCCATCTGGGTCTGAGGATGTCAGAACACCATCCACTTCATGGAATGTCATCATATCTGGAACAGCTCAGGGGACTCATCTCCCCATCAATAGTGCATCTACTCTTGTGTGTGTTTACCAAGCCTATCCTTTATCCCCCCACCCCGCATTCCGTCTACACTTGTAACCAGCTTGAACCGTTCCTTCCTTCCCCCTCCCTACTCTGCCTACACATGTAACCAGCTTTTCTATTTAGTCTGGATCAACAAGTCAATTCAATCCATAAGACTGATTTTCTGGTCCGTATTCACCGGCTGCATTCACTCAACAATCCACTCAAGAGAAGCTACGCATTTGACAGTCTGTAGGGCTTAAGAACACAAACATTGTCTTATTCTTACACTCCTCCACGCCCTGACCTCAGTGCCTGGCAGAGAATCTGACACAGGGTCTGTGGGGTAAATAGTCAATATCTCTATCCCTACCCAGCCCTATCTTAGAAACACTGTTCCTTGGATCACGGGGTTGGTTGCAAAGGGGTTCACCAAGTTAATGAGCACCTTTGAAGTAGACATAATTAGCTACATCCCCCAAGAATACTCAAGATGGGATTCTGACCAATTAGAAGCATTACAACTTCTCAATTAGGATCACAAAATGAATGAAGGCAGGTCATGGACTCTCGTGGGCCTCCTTCTGCATCTGCTCCTGCACGACCTCCTGCTTCCTGACTAGCCCCAAGGAGCTACCTGGGACCTCCCCATCAATGCCAGGGGAGCAGAAGGCCTGGCTCCTTGGAATATGTTCCAGCACTCACAGCTGCACCCTCTGTGGGGCAGGGACCAGAGGCCTGTACGGGCAAGTCCCACACCTCTGGAGAATGGGCTGGCGCCAGCATCAGCACATTGCAATGGCCCAAACAGTGCTGTCAGCCAGATCCTTTATCCAACAGGACCTTTAAGTTGGTCACAAACTCTGAACCTTTCAGTGGGCATTTGATCACATCTCAGCGAAGCAGGGGGAAAGTGAATGGCTAGTGTCTCCAAGAAAAAATAAATAAAGCACACCACCATCAGTGATGTCAGGAGAACGGGAAAGATATTATCTGAACATGTTTACCTGTTCTTGCCAAGCCCAGCAATTTCCGGGAGATACAAGCAGAGATTAATAACCATTTATGAAATCTCAAATTAATAAAAATACAGGCTCCATTTGAGAATTTAAAGAAGGTGTGCTTCTTAATCAGGGAAGCATTAACCAGGTAGTGCCCATTCTGCAAGCATTGAGCCAGGAATTACTTTATGCTAGGCACACTCTGTGCCCAGGAGCAGACATGGGTGAGGTCATCCTGCTCCCCAAAAGCTCCTGGTATATAATGGAGATATGTGTGCGGAATATATTTTCAATACAGTGAGATAATAGGAATCAGTGTAGCCTGTGTGAGGGACTGTGATAATGCAGTACAGATAAGGGGCTGATAACGGCTTGGTGTTTAAGGCAGGCTGCATTCAGGCAGACAGACCTGGGCTGGCTGTTAAAAGCAGAATAGGAGTTTACAGTGTTACGAAGAGGGAAGAAGTGATCTGGGCAGAAGGAACTGCAGACCGAGGCTTCTTCTAGGCAGGTGTTTTTCAAACTTGCTTTAGGAATAGCACACTTCGTTCCCACACAGCCTGAATCAGAGGAGAGCAAAGCTGTTCCCACTCCATAAAGCACAGCGGGCTCCTCTTCCATTCTGTCCTCTTCTCCAGCCCTCCACCACGGATACATCCACACAATGACCCTTAGGGGGCCCAGCCCCAACCTGCTGAATCAATCTGGATCTGCATTTAAGAAGATTCCCAGCTGACTCCTGTTCTCCTTAAAGTTTGAGAAGTGCCTGCTCCAGGATGCAGGAAGCTCTTTCCCCCAACAAGTGCCCCAGGCAGAGGGGCTGTGACTGGGCGGCCTTAGAAATCCTCCTGCTCCACTACCTTTCTCTTCTTGAAATCTTCCTCCATTGCCAAGCCCAAGCCACTCAGAGCCACCACTAAGGACAACTAGGGGAAGAATAAAAGGGTGTCACCCCCATCCTGACTAAAAGAAAGAAACAGGAGACGCTCTGTAAAATCCAACCAAAGCCGATTCCCCAGCCAGGTTTCCCCCTCCAATAATTTGGGGATCCCCAGGGTACGCTGGGCTTCCAGTAAGCCAGTCCAGCTACTTTCCACATGCCACCTCCGTGACCTTCACCTTCACCTGCTCCAACCCTCCTCCCTTGGCACCGCCATGTCCACAGGAGAGTGGTGCTCCTACGGGAACCACTGCGTTCCAAACATCATACATACCTCTGGGAACTACCACTCTGGTGGGCACTACCCCCTCACCTGCCACCACCATCCCCTCCCATGCCAGGCACAATGCCCCACCCACAAGTTCCACTCAGAAGTAGTGGAAGGAAATGCCTCACTCCCCCTTCTGGAATCCTTCTGCTTGGGCTCCAAGTGAAGTCACCCTTTCAGTTTTTACAGACAAAGACCTCACTTGGGTCCCAGCCCCATTCAATAATCACACGGTTCTTCCACACAGAGAAGCAAGTCTCCCTGGCAGATTTTATTATCCCCATTTTCCTGATAAGATGAAGCTCATGGGAAGGCAGTATCTTGCCCAGAGCCACACTATTCAACTCAAAGCCCCATGAGATCAGAACCCAAGGGTTACTTCTCACCGCCAGCCCCGTGCATGAGTCAGAGTCAGCATTTAGTCTATACACCGCATAGAAAGCCTGGATGGAGAATACACAGATTGTGTGTGGTATAACCCACCCTGCCAGTTTGGGGTGGGGGGGCACATGGGAGCACACACCTGAAATCCATAAGGGCAGATTTATCACTGGACCCTTCACCTCCCAGAAGCTTGAACATCTGAAGTCTCTCTCAGACCTCTTCCTTCCCAGCACTTGCCCGAATATCAATTCCTATTTGGAGTCGCAATTATTATTTCTATTGCTGTCAGTACCGAAAACCGGCCGTTCTACTCTCAAGATGAGGATAATCGGCTCCAACACAGCCAGAAATTCTGTCTCATGTGTTTGTGTATATGGGTACACAAGCGTGGAAAGATCTTGAGAAATACACACCAAGCATTAACAAGAGCGATTTCTCAGTGGGCGGGATTATATTTTATGCTATTGTCTCCCTTTTGCCCTTCTTTATCTTCGGTTTCTTTCACTTTTTTCTGCAACTTCAATTTTTACTGAAGCATGATATGCATATAAAAAGCACACATATCATAAGGACCTAGTTCAACGAATTTTCACAAATGGAACACACCTCTGCAACCAGCATCCCTCTCCCAAAAAATAAACGAATGCAATCATCCCTTCCTTCAGATCTCTAACCCACCCCAAGGAGCACTGAAAGCCTGGCTTTTTCACCAAAGGTTAGTTTTTCCTTTGTGTACTTTATATACATGGAATCTGACTCTTTTGTATCCAGCTTCTCCCGACCATCCATGGTGACATTCATTTGTGCCATGTGTGAGCAGTAAATCACTTATTCTTATCATTGCTTGTTGCTTTTCTCAAGCATAGAAAATATTACTTAAATATTTTTTTTCCTTTGGCTACAGGAGGGAGTCAGAAGGGTAGAGCCAGTTCTCTCCTCCTTGGAGGAAGTAGGTCCGTGAAACCAGGGCTGGTGTATCTCAGGGACATGGTAAAAAGAAGCAAGAAAGGACAATGCTTGCAGCCATTGGTTCCCAGGTGCCAAGAGGCCCACCATCACCCGGCAGTGGAAAGAACACACACTTTGAAAACCTAGGTTCAAATCCTGACCTGGCCACCAACCTCTCCAGGGAACGCCGGTTCGGTTCGCTCTTTGAACCTCAGCTTTGTCATCTGTACAACGGGAGGTCTTAACTGCTCCCTGTAGCAGACACTGTTGGCTCCCACCCAGATTCCCTTGAACACTTTATTAATCATTTCTGTGTACTCTTATGCTGGCCTGCGATGTGGGGTTTGCTTCCGCCTGCTCTGGGGTTACCAAAGCCACTTTGTAAAGCACACAGTGAGAACCCTCAGTGCCTGGGCGTTTGCTCATGCTGACCCTCGAGGCCCTCAGCCAGCAAGCGCTGGGTGCAGGGGTGTGGAAGTCCAGCTCCTGTGCACCCAGGGGAGGTGCACTTCACCTTCCAGAGACCCCTGCAGCAGACTGCAGCCCCCCCAAAGTGTCTTGGCCTGAAATCCCACCGTTGCTGGGCAACTTTCCCTTTGCACCCAGCTCCCTCTCTCCCAGCTGGTTTCCCATGAGCTCCTCCTGAATCCATCCCATGCACAGGAATCCTTGAAGAGGGCCCACTTCTAGGGCACCCGCCTTCAGACACGCTAAGGGATGTTGTGAGGTCCACGTGGATAATTGTGTACGAACCACCTGGCACCCGAGAGTTACTGGCACCTGTTAAATCTCTTCCTCGTGTCAGCCGCCTGCTGGCCTGGCTGTGCGGCCGCACGCCTTGAATCCTAAAATCCCTGGGGTTAGAAGGAACCATAAACATCCAAGACTCTAAGAGCCCTGAATTACCTTGAATCACTGCCATCTCTCTCTGAAGAGTACCTCTGAAGAGTAGCCTCTAAATGCAATAACCAGGGACGGCAGCGCCACCCCCCTCCGTAGCACCAGCTTTATTGTGCTCCAATCAGCACGGCCATCTCCAGCGCAGATAAAGCTGTGGAGAGCGGATATTAAAGCCCCCCCCCCCGGCAGCTGAGCTTCCCCAGATCGGAGGCCAGATTCCCCACTAGGCGCTCCGCAGCATCTGGACCCCCTTGACCCCATGCAGGCTGGCAGGGAAGGCGGCTCTGTCCTTGGGCAGTAGTGGGCGGCCCCGTGTGTTAGCGTTCACTCCTCCTGAGAAGGGGGTCTTCCTGTACCAAAAGCTAAGTAGTGCAAAAGGATATTGAAAAGAGAGAGAGAAAGCATGGCATGCGTAGAATTATCCTCTCTTTTGAAAAGAAAACTCGTTGCTTTTGAATAATCCATGGCGTTGATCTGTATTCGGGGAACACTTTAGACTCACCGCCCCACCCCCAACAGGATGGGATCATGGGAGCCAGAAACGGACAAGAAGTAGGCGTTTCATGTTCACAGGGGCCGTTTCTGTGCCAGGCACTACTTTAAATGTTCAACTGTCTTTGAAGGATGTATGTTCACCTTGGATTTACAGATGAGGAGACAGGGACCCCAAGAAGGGAAATGGCCTATCCCGACCCCTGTAGCTGGTGGTGACAGAGCCGAGGAGCCTCCAAGGCTCGGTTCTCAAGCAAAGCTTCGGCAGGGACTTAGGCACAAAGGATGTTTCAGTTTCCTAGGGCTGTTGTGACCAAACACCAAACTGGGTGGCTTACGACAACAGAAATGATTCTCTCGCAGCTCTGGAGGCTAAAATCCTTCTTTGTCTCCTCCTAGCTTCTGGTGGTGGCTGGCACTCTTGGGCGCTATGACCCTTTGTCCCAATAAGGCCACATTCTTAGGTACGAGGGGTTAGCACTCCACTGTAGCTTTTGGGGGGACACAATTCAACTCACAGCAGAGGACAGGCAGGCAGAAACTCAATTTCTAAACAAGGAGATTCTGACAGAGTGATGAGAGGCTTGGCCTTCTCCTCCACTCAGGGACCCCAGGATGGACACTCCGTGCCTTTGATCTCGAGTCAACATCTCCATGTGGTCCACCTGCTACTAAGGAGACGGCCCCAGAGGAAAAGACCAGCTCACCCCTGCACTGCAGCAGGAATGAGTAAGAACATGGGGGAGGAGGGTGGATCTCTCAAATGCAGCGCTCTCTCTCAGGCAAACCCTCTATGAACCTGCTCCGGCTAAGACTCCACTCTCATGAAACACTTTGCATTAAACCAAGACAAGGATTCTCACCTGCAAGCATAGAGGCAAACTCTGGAAGATTTTAGCTAAAAGGGAATCTATTTTAATGATAGGGCCTGGCTCACAGGAGCGCTGGGAAGGCTGGAGGACCCGGAGGAGACAACAGTCAGGAACAAGGACGTCAAGAGGTAGCCAGGACTGCATTCCAAATCAGAGCCAGACCAGTGAGGACACTGGTGCCCCTGAGCATGACTCCACCGCCAGGGATCCCCCGCCAAAGGCCTGGGACATGGATGCTGAGGCCATTACAGCTACCAGCAAAGATTCTCCACTGTCCTTGCTTTTGGGGGGCCACTAGCTCCAAGTTTAAAGTCATTGGCTGAGCTAGCTCACCCATCTGAGGTCTAGCTGCAAGGGACTCTGGGAAAGCACATTTCTAGCTTTTTTTTTTTTTTTTTTTTTAGCTTGCAAAGAGAAAGATGAACTCTTCCCTCCTACAATAAGCCATGTACCAAGGAATTCCACAAATATGAGACAGAGGCTCAAATGGTGGGTAAACAATGGGGCATAGCTCTTAGGTAAGATTAAAACTGCTTCCTGAGGAGCAAAGGAAAGATGGGGACAGCAGACCCAAAGCTGTTAGAAATGGAGCTCCTGGCTCCCAGACTTGAGATTCTGGCACCAGAAGTTTCTGAGGGGCCATCGACACAGAAAGGAGAATCGAGACAGCCATGGGCTGCAGACGGGGGATGGGGGGTGGCTGCTCTGCACACAGGGTTTCTTTTTCAGGTGAGGAAAACGTTCTGGAATTAGGGGTGATCATCACACAACCGAACTGTGTGCTTTAATAGGGTATATTTTATGTTATGTGAATTATATCTCAATTTTAAAAAAAGGAGTCTCAGAGAGCGACCCGGGCCCTTCAAATTTGCAGGAGGAAGAGGTCTCCTGGTTGTAGAAAAATAGGGAGATGGGCACTGGGGCATGTGCATATGCGGAGAGGTGCATTCCCTCAAATTTCCCCATGACGGTCACACAATTTGATAGACAGGTGTTGGTCTGGGGGAATGGAGCAGAGTGGGCCAAATATGTCAGTGGTCCCAAACATCCCATTTGCTTCTTTTTTTTTTTTTAAAGATTTTATTTATTTATTCGACAGAGATAGAGACAACCAGCGAGAGAGGGAACACAAGCAGGGGGAGTGGGAGAGGAAGAAGCAGGCTCATAGCGGAAGAGCCTGATGTGGGGCTCGATCCCATAATGCCAGGATCACGCCCTGAGCCGAAGGCAGACGCTTAACCGCTGTGCCACCCAGGCGCCCCCCCATTTGCTTCTTGGAAAATACTCCACCTCTCTGCTGGTTGGATCGCCATGAAGACACCCATTCCTGCTCTTTCTGCTCAGGATTACAGACATATAAAGCCCAGTGGTGACGGTTTTCTCTTTGAGATGGGAAATTTTTTTCTCATGAAGTCCTTTGGGGGCAGTCAAGGGTAGGTCATACAGAACTAGAATATGGATTATACCATAAATGGCCTAGACCCTGTGCCAGGTCACCCCCCTGAATCCCCTCCCCAATTCTGCAAGGGGTGGGGGTTATTATCTCCCTTTTGCAGATGCAAAAAAGTGAGCCACAGACAAACTAGATGATTGGTATCTCGGTTTAAAGCCCTGCTTCCTTCACCGGCATTGCTTTCTTGAGTATATTTAGACAAGGATGTAACCTTCCATGAGGGTAGCTGAGGTTGGGAGTAGGCAAGGCACCGAGAAAAGGGGGCAAAGGAGTAGCTACAGGAGAACAAATTTTCATTGTTTAACTTTGTGGGCTGTGCCTCCCCAAACCTTTAGCCAAGTCTGCTGTACAAAGGTCCCGGGTGAGCAGGGACTTTTTTTTTTTTTTGGCAAGAACTGGTTGACTGGTTGATAAAAGAAGATGTTTTCCATTTGGATCCATGCTGGCAGAAATAAAGTAACAGCGATAAGATTTAGAGATGGGGACTTCCTAACAGAAGCCAGAAATCTGATCGAAATTTGAACTTGAGGTTGTAAAACTGCTTTGGAACTAACAGGCATTGCAGCTGACTGTAACTAGATCTTAGGGAACAGGGAGCCCCATTTGTTATGAAGACTTCACACTTCTTAACTCTCATATTAGACTCTGAGTCTTTTCAAGTTAGGATCGAAATCTGAATTGACCTTTGTAATGCCTCTGCCTAGCACATGGTAGGGACTCAATAAAAGTTTGTGGAATAAATACGTTCAGGAATAAGGCCCCACATGAGCAGATCACTATATAAGTCAGAAACTATATTTGCCTACAAGCAAAAGAAGTTGGTTTCAGTGTTTAAATGGGTAAGAAGTCTGAAGGTGAGCAGACACAGTCTAATGTCACAATGCCACAAATGTGCTTCTACTGTTCTGTTCTTGCATCTTTACCATACACCTTCATGGTTGCAATATGGCTGCTGTGCCTCCAGACATCATGCCCTCGTCCAGAGGAAGAAGAGGGGAGTGACCAGTGGTTTTCCCTGAGCCAGGCTCTAGTTGAGACAGGAAGCCTTTTCCAGGAACTTCTGTCTGCATTTCACTTGCCAGAACTGCCTACAAGAGGTGCTGAGAATTTAAATAGAAGAGAAGAGAGTTAAATAAATAGATGATGAGAGCCAGATACAGTTTCGGCAGGGGATTGGGGGAGGTGTCTCCCTTCTCATTCTTTTCAGCCGAACTGGGAATCTGTTTGGAATTTGAGCATTGTTCACATCACTCTGAGAGTGGTAATTGCTATGAAAAGAGAATGGCAGAGGCCTGCACACAAGGAGATCATGGCCTAGACAGATGAACTTGCTTGAAGGTACACAGCTGGGGCTCAAAACCTACTCCAGGGGACTTAGAAGCTCCCTGTCTTTCCGTCCCCTCCCTGGGCCAGGCCCATGGGATTCTCGGGGCCCAGGGAGGGTGTGGCCCGGGAGGGAGATATAAGCAGGCCCTCTTTCCCTTGTTGGCTTGTCCTCCAGGCTCTGTCCTGTGAGATCCGTGTGTGCGCTTTCTCAGGGGCCAGGCCAAGCCAGGCCTTGCTGGCATGGTGCACCGTCTGGCGGAGAAGTCTTACATCAAACAAATTCAAGGCCTCTCTGCTCTGCACCCCGCTCGTGCCTCACAGCCAGAGATGGAGGGATGCTGCTGGGGCCACCGGGACTCTGACTCATCACCGGGGGCTGGCAGCACTGAGGCCTGCTACAGAATCCACGGGGGCAGCCCGCGCTCTCAGAGAACAAGGTCTGGACCCGGCCGGAGCCTGAGGTATGGAGGACTCTCTCGGGGCCTCCCCCTCACCCGTGCCGTGGTGGCTCGGGCATGGACCTGGCTCCTCCACCAGCCTTCCCCCGATTCACAATACTGCTTTATGAGAAAGGAGAGGGCGCTCAGAGAGTGGGGGGACTGCCTCCCCTGTGACTCATTCCCGGACCCGGCATCAGCAGGAGAGGGGGCGGAGGGTGAAGGCAAAAGCAGCCTTTCCAGACTTGTCTGGGCTGTGTGTGACCAGCCACAAAAACGACGTCTTACATTGCAGCCTGGCACACCCACCTATGGATGTGCATACAAAATGGAAACAAATCTGCATGAAGCCTCCTTACCTTTACTACATGCAAGACCCTGTGCTATATTTTATTCTATCCTCGTTCATTCTTTCTTCTTTCTTTCTTTCTCTCTTTCTTACTTTCTTTCTTTCTTTCATCTTTCTTTCCTTTTTTCAAATGTTGGTTCTGACCCACAGAAATGATGTCAAGAATCCATGAGGGGGAAACCTGCAGTTAGAATTTCAGTGCCTTAGTACATGGGCTTTGTAAGACAATTGAACTGGGTTTGAACTTGCTGGCGTGCGAATCCAGCCAAGTGACTTAGTTTCTGGCATCCGGCCACTTTTCTTAACCGCTAACACCAGGATCCAAGTTCCTGGCCTTCCTTCTGGACCACAGCATGGCCTCCTGATGGGTCTCCCTAAAATGCACCCTGAAACCCCCTCCTCACACATTCCATGTGTAGCCTGCAGCGTATTTGTAAGTGTGGGCATGCCAGCCCTTGCTTGATGCTTCATGCTTTCCCTTTGATCTCTCAGTAAAGACAAAGCTCCTACCTTGGCTGACAAGCCAACAAAGCCTGAGCAGTTTGGCTCCTGCCCACCTGTTCCATCCCCCACCTCTCCCACCCCTCCCCAACTTAACCACACTCCTACCCTACCCTCCCTCCCCCTCCTCACATCCCCTTCCAACCCATTCTCTGGCTCCAGCCACATTGATTCTTCCTGAGGGCCTTGTCAATGTCCTCACTATGCTGCCTCTTGCCACAGTGTCTTTGCATGTGCTTTTTCCTCCTCTTTACCTGGTTCACTCCTACCTCTCTGTCCTTCAGATCTCAACTCAAAGTCACTTCCTCTGAGAAGCCTTCCCTGACTTCCTAAGCTAAGTCAAACCCCCCAGATATCCCTTCTGGACACCACTCCCCACCCCCATAGTGGTTATTAGGGTTGCAGTTTTACACTATTTAGAGAGTCATTGGGTTAACCCGTTGGACCCCCAGACCAGGACTTCTCAGTCCCACTGGTCATTAGAATCAACCACAGCATTTCAAACAGTAGAGAAGCCTGCCTCCCCCAACTCTGTCAAAGCACCAATCCCCATCCCATTCCAACTCAGTCGATCTAGGGCAGGACTGGACATCTGCACTTTCTACCAGGAAAGAGAACAACTAGGTTTGACCTTCAGCTACATGATATGGCAGGAACGAAGTCAGCTTCCACCCCACTGTATGCTCCAGAGCCTAGCTCTGCTTCTTTGTTTGTGGAAGAAAGAGAGCAAGAGGAGAAAAGAGGGGGGAAGGAAGGCCGGAGGGATGGGGGCATGAAGGGAGAAGAAAGGGGAGAATGAAGGACAGGGAGCCTCCTTAAGGAGGGTGTGAGTTCCAGTACCAGCCCCTGGAAGATTCTAAGGGCCTGCTGAGGAACGGAGCAGGCTGACACCAGTCCACTGGCCCTCCAGCCTTCCCCAAAGCAGAGAGGGTACCCCCACAGGTGGTTGGACAGTGCAGGTCAGGGGTGGTGGAGGGGGGTATGAGCTTGGAGCAGCCAGAGGAGAGGACGGGATTTCGCCTCTGTCCCCCTCTGACCTGACTCTGAGTCAGGTCCCGTGCCCCAAGCCTGTGGGGCTGGCAGGGCAGGAAAACTGGTCCCTCAGTGATGGGTGCCAGGGGGAAAGCACAACAGTCCTTGACATGACAGGCCTCGTCCTCCTGAGGTTTGCAGTATGGTGGGGAAGGAAAATGTCAAAACATTTATGATAACTGATGAATTGAAGTATTACAGCTGTGCAAATGCTGTGGTGGGAAAAGTAAGGAGCCTGGGCCATGGAGCCACTCAGACCTGGGCCCACAGCACACCTGCCAGCCACGGGAACCTTGGCCAGGTGGACCCCCTTCCCAGCCCCAGATCTCCTAACTGTAAGATGGAGATAATATGTCCTCATCCAGTTGTTCGTGGGGCCGAAATGGGATCCTGTGTCTAAAGCACTTAGCACTCTGCCTGGCCTGGAGTGAGTGCCCCATTGCAGTGAGGCATCATCTCTATTCCCAAGGGAGGTGTGGAAACCAAGGCCCAGAGAATGGGGGTGTGCATGGGCATTGGAGCGGCATGGTCAGCTCTGTAGCTCAGGAGCATTGTTCTTTGGCTAGTTTCTCCTCTGCTGCATCTTTAAAAGCCCATTACCTTCTTTTTTTTTAATTTAAATTCAATTAGCCAACATAGAGTACATCCTTAGTTTTTGATGTAGCGTTCAACAATTCACTAGTTGCATATAACACCCAGTGCTCATCACATCACATGCTCTCCTTCATGCCCATCACCCAGTTACCCAATCCCCCCAACCACCTCCCTTTCCACAACCCTCAATTTGTTTCCTGGAGTCAAGAGTCTCTCATGGTTTATCTCCCTCTCTAATTTCTTCACCTTCAGTTTTCCCTCCATTCCCCTGTGGGTCTTGTGCTATTCCTTATATCCCACATATGAGTGAAAACATATTATAATTGTCTTTCTTTGATTGATTTATCTCACTTAGCATAATCCCCTTCAGTTCCATCCATGTCTATATAAATGATGGGTATTCCTCCTTTCTGATGGCTGAGTAATATTCCATTGTATATATGAATCACATCTTTATCCATTTGTCTATTGAAGGGCTTCTCAGCTCCTTCCACAGTTTGGCTATTGTGGACATTGCTGCTATGAACATTGGGGTGCATATGGCTTCTTTTCACTACATCTGTATCTTTGAGGTAAATACCCAGTAGTGCAATTGCTGGGTGGTAGGGTAGCTCTATTTTTAAAGTCTTGAGGAACCTCCATACTGTTTTCCAGAGGGGCTGTACCAGCTTGCATTCCCACCAACAGTGTAAGAGGGATCCCCTTTCTCCATATCCTTGCCAACATTTGTTATTTCCTGCCTTGTCAATTTTAGCCATGCTGATCAGTGAAAGGTGGTATCTCATTGTGGTTTTGATTTGTATTTCCTTGATGGCAAGTGATATGGAGCACTTTTTCACGGGTCTGTTGGCCATTTGTATGTCTTCTTTGGAGAAGTGTCTGTTCATGTCTTCTGCCCGTTTCTTGACTGGATTATTTTGGGGGGGTATTAAGTTTGATAAGCTCCTTATAGAAGCCCATTACCTTCTGGTCCTCTTGAAATTTTGTCGTAGAAGGTCTCATCCCATCCCATGGTTAAATTCTGTCTATAGGGTGGTGACTCCCACATTTATATCACTACACCTGGCCTCCACCTTCAATGCTAGGCTCATCCATCTTACTGACTACTTGATATTTCCACCTGACTGTCTAGTGGGCATCTCAATACAGACATGGCTGAGAAAACCTCCCGGTCGGCCCCCACCCCAAGGCTGCTGCCTTCCCAACTCAGGAAAGGATGTCCTCGATTCCTTGCTTTTCTTTGCAGCCCATAGCCCATCCATTAGCGAGCCTTATCGGTTCTGCCTCAGAAAGAGCCCCCAATCTGCTCACTTCTCCTCACCCCACTGGCACCACCCTGGCCTTCATCATGGCTCACTTCCTGTGGTCAGCAGGGTAATGGCCCCCAGAGATGTCCAAATCCAAATCCCTGGAGCCTGTGGATGTGTCACCTGACATGGCCAAAGGAACTCTGCAGATAGATTCAGTTAGGGATCCTGGGATGGGAGGATATGGCCCTGGGTTGTTCGGGTGGGTCCCATGTCTTCAGGAGGGTCCTTACAAGAGGGAGCCATGAGGGAGGGTCAGAGTTAGAGAAGGAATTGTCAGGGGAGAGATCGAAGATGCTACAGTGCCAGCTTTCAAGATGCCAAAGGGCCCCAAGCCAGCAAACGCGGATGGCTTCCAGACTCTGGGAAAGAAAGGCAAGGGACAGGCTCTCCTCGAAAGTCTCCAGAGGAACCAGCCTTCACCTTGAATTTACCCAGCAAGACACATTTGGGACTTCTGACCTCCAGACAGTGGGATAGTAAATCTGCGGTGTTTGTCACAGCAGCAAGAACACCCTGACCCACCTCCTCAGTGCCCCCAGCTAACAGGTGTCCCAGGTTCCCTCTGCTCCCTTCCGTCCACTGTCTGCAGGGCAGCCAGCCTGGGCTGTAACATCCACGTGGCAGATCGCACCATCTGGGACATCATACTCCCAGCAACGTCTGCTGTACCTAGAACAGAATTTCACCTATTTATTGTAGGCCAAGAAGCCCTTCAATTCCTGGCCCTGCCGGTCTCTCTGGCCACTTCCTCCTTCCTGGGACCCCCAGTCCCCCTACTCCTCCAGGCTCTACTTTGCCCTGGACACCTTTCTGTTCCTTGAGTAATTCAAACTTGTTGCCACCTCGAGGCATTTGCTCTGCTGTTTCTTCTCCAAGAATACTTTTCTCATTTTGTCATTAAGGTCTTGTCCCAACGTCTTCTCTGATGACACCCTCATGTTGAAGAAAGGACTTCTCACCTTAGCAAATCCCGGTCATATTCCCCCATTCTATTTTCCTCCCAGCATTTATCAGGAACTGAAATTATCCTATTCATTCAATTTTTTTTTTTTGGCCTACAATTGTGTGGTCACAGGAGGGGACTTGTATTTTGGTTTTCCCTCTACATCCCCAAAATTGTCACCTCCCTGGGAGCTACTAATTGTCTAATTATTTCTCACTGCTCTGGCACTATAATGATGGCTGGGGTAAAGCAGTACTCAACACCTGTCTGGTCTAATGTTGGAAGGAAGGAAGGAAGGAAGGAAGGAAGGAAGGAAGGAAGGAAGGAAGGAAGGAAGGAAAGAAGGAAGGAAGGAAGGAAGGAAAGGCGCAGTGCTTGGCACGGAGGCAGTGCTCAATACAGGCTTATTTAATATTATCCTTATCATGATAATCACCAGCAGAAAGCTTGTTGCTACTAAGGGAGCCCTGCACACATGGGTGGCATCCTCATTAACTTCATTAGCTCCCTCTAGGGGGATAGCTAGCTGTGATGGCTTTGAGTTTCAGCAACCCCCAAGAGTCCAGTTGGAAGCCACAGGGGCCTGTGATGGGGTGCAGAAAGTCTGGGCGGGCAGAGACCCAGTCTGGTGGCCAGATGTGAGGGCAGAAACTTCCTTGGGGGAGACACTTGTGTTATCACAAGTGCTAAGTCAGAGAGGCGACAAATGCCCACTCTTAGCATGCGGGGACACGGACACACACACACACTTCACCCCCACCAGGGCCCTGCCAGGCAGATCCAGCAAATGAGGAACCTCTGCAGGGTGGATTTGCAGGCGCCTCCCCGGGCGCCGTCTGGAGCGACCCTCCGATCATTAATACCTCATGCAGCTGAGCACATGCTTTTTATTGGGATGAGTATAAATAAACAGCAACAGGAGCCTTGAAAGAAATGACCCCCAGAGGAAACCTGATCCTCAGGCAATTAGAGCACTTGTGTTCAGATAATTGCCAGCTGAAACAGTGAGCCGGGTGCCAACCCTCAGAAGGTGCCAGCGCGGGCCACCCCAGGCTGATCGTGGCCCCCTGCCCGGCCTCCTGCAGGGATCCCCGCCTCGGTCTGCTGCACGAGCGAGGGGCAGCTTTATTCGTAATTGCCAAGACTTGGAGGCAACCTAGATGTCATTCAGTAGGTGAATGGATAAACTGTGTACATCCAGACAAGGGACTATTGTTCAGAAATAAAAAGAAATTAGCTACCAAGTCACAAAGGAATGTATGTTGCTCAGTGAAACAAGGCCATGTGAAAAGGCTACAGACTGTAGGATGCCAACTCCATGATACTCTGAAAAAGCCACAGCTATTGCTATGTAACAAATTACCACAAACTCAGTGACACAAATTTATCATGTTACTGTTTCCATGGGTCAAGAGTTTGGGCCCAGCATAGCTGTGCTCTTGGCTCAAGGTCTCACAAGGCTGAAATCAAGGTGTCCATTGGGGCTCAGGTCTCATCTGAGGCTTGAGTCCTCTTCCATTCCCACTCAGGGTATTGGCAGAACTCAGCACCTTGTGCTGGTAAGACCAAGGTTCCTATTTTCCTGCTGAGAGCCATTGACCAGTGGCTCATATCATCTCCTAGAGACCTTCTGCCACTTCCTGACCCAGGACTCTCTCCATCAGGTCCCTCTAGGCCAAAGGGAGAAGGTCTGAATCTCTCGCTCTGAGTCTCTCAATCTGAATCTCTCACTTTTTCCATCTCTGACCTCTGGTCCCATAAAAGTTTACCTGATTGGGGCAGGCCTACCTGCACTGAAGGGCAGGGCATGACCATCAGGGGGTGGGAACTTTGAGGCCATCTCAGCAACCACAGCCCCAAATCATTAAGCAGCCTTCTTAAACCAAACAGCCTTGGTCTTCATCTGCCCAGAACACCAAGAACAATCAAAAATGAGAAAATAATTCATTTTTACATACCCAGAATCAAAGCAGAAATGCCTTTATTTAGAAAAGAAAGAGCTATAAAAAATTTTTTTAAATAAAACAGCCATTTTCTTTCTTCCTCCTATAAGTAAGGAAATATCCACCAGGAGGATTTAGTCTTATTTACTCAAATTTAATTGAGTACCTACTGTTTGCAGAAAATAAAGAGATCAATAACGTATATTTTCCTGCCCTCAAAGAGGAAAGCAAACGGGGGATCTCATTCATTCATGTGTCCGTTATTTTATTCATTTATTCATTCAATGAAAATCATCTTGGCTTTTTCTCTGTGTGAGGCACAAAAGCACCAGTAATTCAAAATTGGTATTTGCCCTTAAGTAAACTCCCAGCGTAAATGCAACACTTTGAGTCGCAATATCATTTAATATTATTTTCCAATGCTTTAACAGCAGTATCGATTCTGACAATTTGAGTACAGTACACAGACATCAGAACGTGGGTAGCATGGTACAACAGAAAGAACAGAAGCCTTGAAATCTAAACCCAAACGGATCGTGTTAACGTCACCAGTGAGGGAACAGGTGGACATGATGTGGATCTGGATATGATGCACTGGGAAAGAGAACATCGCTTCTGTGATTGTTCTTGCCGAAAATGCATAGCTTGAATTTAATAACGGGGAAAGATGAGACAAACCTAAATCTAGGGGCATTCCACAAAATATAACAAGCCTGGTATACTCTCTTCAAATTGTCAAGGTCAAGAAAATCTCAGAAAGAGAAGGAATGGCCCCAAATTAAAAGGAGACAAAGGGAAAGTAAATACCATGTGTGATCCTGGACTGGATTCTGGACCAGAAAAAGGACATTCATGGGACAACAGGTAAATTCTAAATTATTGGATCATAATATTGGTATTAATGTTAATATCCTGATTTTTATTATTGTGCCATGCTTATATAAGATGTTATCCTTTGGGAGATCTAGGTGAAGGGTGGGTGAGATATTGGAGGGTATCATTTTTGCAACCTTTTAGTGGTCTGGAATTACTTCAGAATGAAAAAGCAGACAAACAAGTAAGTGGGAATTCCTGCTCACTGCTTACCACTGTGTGTCCCTGGGCAAGTTACTTTGTCTCTCTGAGCCCCTGTTTTCTTTTTCATTACATGGAGGCATTAAAAGAGATTGGACATCAAAATACCTTATAAATAAGGAACTAACCTAACCTAAGTGCACATTATTCAACAGCAGGTCAGGATGCTATTTCTGAATCCTTAACAAACAAAACAAAATCTAGAAGTACCTTGAAGCCAAGAGGAGCTGGGTCATCACCCGATGTCACATGGTGACAGAAGGAAAATTTGAACCTGGTTCTATATGATTCCAAATGGTTTGCTCTTCCTGCCCCCCGGGGGCTGTTGCTATGATGAACAATGCACAATTTACGGTGCTAGGAGAAGGAGAAGGGGGAGAGAGACTCCGACGTCACATGTGGCCAAGGGTGGACACCATCTTAAAGACACAACCGCAGGACTTCGAAAAAAAAAATCATCAAGCACAGATCTATTCCTCAGGAACTGGCCCAAAATGCCTGAATTTTCTCCTCTTTCTCAGTCACTGCTTGTCCTATCCGAGGGGCTAGGAGAGCTGCTCCCATGCCTCTCTTTGGAAGTGTGCGTGAACAGGTGGCACCCTGGGACACCGAGTGTGCCACAAGGCTAGCACCCACCAGGTCCCGTGTCACCTGGAGACAGTTCATTTGCCATCTGTCCCGGCAAAGCCTAGGGCTCTGTGTTCGACAACAGGTGGAAAATTCAAGGACGAGCCTTCCCCACCCTCACCCCACCGGCATGGCCCCAAGCGCTGGAGTAGCACTGCGTGTGTTTCCTCGGCACACGGGGCCAGCCTGCGGTCCCCAACCATCCTACAGCCGCAGATCATTTCTAAGGTCCTTCATCCAGGAGGTGATTAAGTTACAGCCCCCAAGTCACCATCTGGCTGGGGGATTTCCCATGTGGGTGGGGTCTCCTGGCACTTCTCAAATGACACAGCTTCGATGTCAGTCTCTGATGAGTAGGGACCACCTCTGCCTCCCAGTTGGCCCCTTGCCCCTCCCCCATTCTTAACCAGGTTTCCATTGCTTTTATGGTAAAGGGGATAGGTGGATGTCAGGGAATCAACATTTAGGGGACACACCTGTTCCTCTCTTCCAGGCAACTTTCTGCCTTTAGCTCACATAGGCCTCAGGATAACCTGTGGTAGGAGTTATTGTGTCCACTGTACAGATTAGGAAATCAAGACTTGTCATTCATTGAAACCACATGAGACATTTCAATCTCAAGGTTGTCTGACCTCAAATCATGCTTTCCGCCAAGGCCTGAGAGTCTCTGCCATTCTTGCCTTTGGTCTCTGCAGTTGCTTCTCAGCAAAATCTCCCCACATTTCTTACAAATGGACAGTCCTAAAGGAGGAATCGTTGATTCATGCACACACGGATCTTCCCACCCACCTGGTGCCCTGGACGGCCCCCTCCCCATCCTTGGACAAGATGGCTGCTGTCCTATGAAAGTGCACGGAGTCATTCACCTGCCCTCCCTCCTGGATCTCCCACGGTGGCTCTTGTCCCTGTTGCCCATTCTGTCCCAGGGTGCCGGCTCTAGGCCAGCCACTCCAGCTTGGTGCCCTGACAGGCTTATCCCCCTGTGGATGCTGACATCTCCACTTGGCTCTGTGCCTGAAGGGCTCTCATTCTCAGCCCAGCTAAGGAAGGCTCCCAGTCCATGTCTGGTCCAATGCCACCACGTCTGCATTTCCAGGAAGGAGTCTGCAGGATGGAGAAGTACCGACCTCCCTGGAAACCTCAGAATCCATGAGCCTCTGACGGGGTTGCTCTATGGAATCCCGGAGGGAAGGTGCATCAGGTCTCACACAGGCTCGCATTTCATTCTCACGACCCTGAAAGGCAGTGCGAGCCCCACATGGAGAAGAGAACACAGAGGCCAGCAAGGAGGAGGACGTGCCAGGTGTCACCGCCAGGGAGTTTCTCTGGGGATAGCACTCCATTTGGCTATCAGCAGAGACAAGTTCTCATCCGAGAGACCAGAGGGACTTGACCCATCCTGCCCAACCTTCTCCTGGGCCCGGGCCTGCAGGTGCTCACACCACAACACACCGGCACTGAGTTCCCTGACTGTTGTCTCCAGGCCCCTGGCATGGCAGTTGACAAAATAAGTATGAATATGGCTACTACGGATTCAGCAGTGATGCTGTGCCAACAGTGGTCCTGAAGATATGTGTGTACGGTGGGGGCAGGGGGGCACTGTATGTATATAGGAATCTACTCATCTAATCTCATATTTTAAATAAATCTAACACAAATATAATCTCACACATAAATGTAAAGCTCCTTTCCTCACTACAGAGTGACTATGTACCAACGACTTTTCAGAACATTTATATTTAGATAAAATCTCATTTATGTATGTACGTAATCTCATTTATATTTTTCATATATTTGTATAAATCTTTTATATATATAAAACATCACACATATATGTAGATCACATTAAACCATTTGTGTCTATCTGCCAACAAATGTCCTAAAAATTATATATAATGGTATTTCATTTATATAAATCTTATGTATATAAAACCTTGCCTATATATAAGAATCTCATTTACTCATTAGTGACTATATGTTAGCAAATGTTTTAAATACATATATAATTTCATTTATATATAAATCTCATTATGCAAATCTCATGTAATCATTAAAAAGGATATATGCCAACAACTGTTTTAAATATTATATATACAATCTAATTTTATATATTAATGTCATTTATATATTTAAATAAATCCCATAGATATAAAATCTCATATATAATACAGTCAAATATATACGTGTGTGTGTAAATGTCATTTAATCATTTTTTAAAAACCCCTACGAGACAGGCACAACTGTAATCCTCAAGGACTGAGAAGGGCAAACACCTATGCATATGATACCAGGTCTCAGCAGAGCTCCTGGGACCCCCACTCAGACCTGCTCTCCCAAAGCCCAGAGCTCTACCTGCCTCAGTCAGGGGCAACTCCAGCTTTCAGCCGTTCGTACCCCCAGTCCCAGGCATGCCCTTGACCCTGCTCTCTGACTCCACAATCAACCACCAGCAAATCTTGGTCTGCCTTCAAATGCAGCTCAGGACATCACTCCTTCACTCCTTCACCACTCAACCGTCCCACCTCTGGTTCAAACCTTCACTGGGGGAAGATGGACAATTGCAAATTTCCTACTGGCCTCCTTGCCCTCACCCCACTTTTGCCTATTGTCATAGAGCAAATCCATTAACACGCAAGTCAGTTCAGGTCACTCCTTTGCAGACCCTCCAGGGGCTCCCATCTCACTTATAGGGAAAGTTTGTGACCCCATCACAACTCCTAAGGCCCTCCAGCATATGCCTCCCATACAAAGACTTCCCAACATGTTGAAATCACCACTTACAAGAGCCTAAAGAGTTTCTAGGTATAATGCATTTAACATTTATTAAGCAGGGTTTGTAAGAACTTCTTTGGAATTCTACTTACCATGACAAATATGCACTGGGCAAGTAAATGAGGCCTTCCCTTTCATCTGAAATCAAATGGGGCTTCAGTGGGAGATGCGTATGCACCCCCTAAAACTTAGGGGACATAGTGGACTGGCATCTGACTCATGCCTGAGAAATTCTGTGGACAAGAGACCTAGGCTGACCAGCTACGCCACCAGTGAGGCAGCTGCCGATGTTCAGGAATTAGTGTGCATCCTTGTACCTGCTTGGGTAGCAGGTGCCCCCATGAGCCACATGTGTTCCAGGCATGGCAGAGAGCTAGCCTGGGGACTCTCTTGATCTAAAAAGGCCAACAGACTTCATCTGGAGGAATTGGCAGTGGAACCAGACTCCTAGGGGCTGAAGAGGGACCAACGGGCTGATTATATAGGGTTCATTTAGATTATAAGAGACAGGCCATCATCAACTGACGGAGGTTGTCAAGAAACCCATACAAGTCCCCCGTGGGAGACAGTCAGCTGTAAGTATCTGTGAGGCCCAGAGAAGGAAAACCCCCATCAGGCAACAGCACCATTTGGTCCTTGTACAACTTTTCCGGCTCCCCACCAATACAACCAGAAAAGACTAGCGAGGCCCGGCAAGAGTAAATGGAACCTTAACCTGGAATGAAGTCAAAAACATTGACTCTTAACTGGGACATGGCCATTTTTAAAATTATCTTTTTAAATCCAAGTATAGTTGGCATATAATATTGTACTAGTTTCAGGTGTCTAACATAGTGATTCCACAGTTATGTACTTTACACAATGTTCACAAGTCTAGTTATCATCTGCCACCGCAGTTATGACAATACCATTGACTACATGCCCTGTGCTGTACTTTTCAACCCCGTGATTTATTTTTTTAATTTTTTTTAGTGAGACAACACGCATGAGCGTGGGGGGAGGGGGCAGAGGGAGAGGCAGATGGAGAATCCCAAGTAGGCTCTGCACCCGGCAGGGAGCCCGACATGGAGCTTGAACTCATGACCCCAGGATCGTGACCCGAGCCAAAATCAAGAGTTGTACGTTTAACCAACAGAGCCACCCAGGTGCCCCACTTTATTTATTTTATAATTGTTAAGTTTTTACCTCTTATTCTCCTTCCTCTATTTTGCCCATACCCCCACCCTCATAATTATTGAGTTGAGACTGTGTGTGTGACTTTAAGGAACAATTATTTACCAGAAAGTTCCTGCAGACTACTTGTGTTTTCATCTAGGATTAGGACTATCCCGTTAACCAGACTTAAAGGGACAGTGAGAAAAAAAAATTAAGTACCTTTTGGGATTACGCTCTGTTCCTGCTTATTCACTACACTTGTGAATCGTTTAATTGTTGCTGTCGATGTCGGACCAGGTGAGAGTCCCAGGCCCATTTCTGTTCTTTATTTCCTGTCACTGCTGGTGAAGGGGCTCTGGAGTGGAATGTCCCATCAAAGTTAGCCTGTGAGAGGCAGTCAAAGGAACAAGGTTTGTCTTATAGATGTCACGCTTGGAACATCTGAAAGGCCTCGTCCAGGCTACTGGAAGGACCAGAGGCAGTTAGATGTAAAGGACTTTTCAGGTATGACCTTGACCACTTAGGATGGAGTCAGGATCTTGCAGAAAGGGCAAAGAGGCCCACAAAGCAACAACGGGGACGATGATGACGCCAGAAACCACAGAAAGAAATAGGGTGGGAAGGCCAGCAGAGGGGAGATCCTGTGCTCCAGCCAAAGCTGGCTGGCCCACGTGGACTGCACGGTGACCCGAGAAAATAAGCAACCACTAGTGCACCCCCTTCCCCACTCTGAGGGTGTCCACAATCAGGCAGGAAGGTGTTCTCTCCGGTACCACATTGTGGACAGTTCAAGAATCATGGCAGGATTACCCAACTTTCCCACATTCCTAAACCCCGAGCCCCTATGCAACAGGGACTGTCTGGGTAATCTCTGCCTTTGAGCACCTGTGCAGGCCCTGAGACAGAACAGGTGGCTCAATGCTGCTGCTGGATGGACGGACAGTTAAGACACTGACCTTGTGCAAGTCCCTTTCCCAGATTCTCTGTTGCCGTGAACCTCCAGAAAACTCCCTTCTTCCCTGTGACGTCGCCGGAGCCAGACCTCGGAGGCTAGGTGCCCCCCACAGCCTGCCTCTCCTAAGAGCCACGTTGTGATGATCGAAGCAACAAGATCGTGTGTGTGAAAGGATTTTACACAATTCCACAGTGACAAATATTGTGTTAGCCGCGCACAGCAGCTGGGGTCGTACAAGGTCAAGCTCCATGGGGGTTTATCTTTGGTGAGGAGGCAGCCCTGTGCAAGTAACCTTCCACCTGTACCAGGGAAGGAATGAAGGCTCATATCAACCCCTCTGAAAAATAATCCCTGGGCCCTCCCAAATCTATGGTCCTCTGGGGTCATGCTGTTGCTGCCCAGTGGTTACCAGCCTGAATCACTGAAGCCTCAAGTCAGGAACCCAGACACCACCTAGACGCATCAGGTGTTTCAAGCCCTCTGGGGGCCCAGAAGCGTCTCTGTTCAGAAACCACAGGTTTGTGAGTTTCACACACACAAGCAAACACAGACGAAGTTTCAACCTTTTTATTCAAAGCAGCTTCTCACAATGTATAAATACTGCATATTAGCACACATGAAAAATACAACTTCTAAGGCACCCAGAAATGTGTTCATACACGTTACAGGACCATTCACAAAGAGAGTGTACAATTTGCTCTAGACAGTCAGCATTTGATAAGTCAGAAGATTATTATCCCTCAGGACTGCACCCAGTCTCGGGAAATATTTACAACGCAGTGAGAAAGGGTCAGTTGTACCTGCTTTTATGATTCTATGAAGTACTCATACTTACAAATATTCAGGACTAGTTAAAGACTCTCCCATGATAACCTGGCAAAATAAAACAAGTAGCCTAATTTTCAAAGGTCTCCTTGGATTTTGGTGTGTGTGCGACACCCACGATCAAATGCACACACTCCTAGGGTGGGCTGGGTAAGTTTTTGGTAGCCTGCTTCATTATCAGAAGTCTGGTAATAAGCCTTACCGCTAGAATACCACTTCTTCAGCATCCATCATTTCTCAACCAGTTCATCATGAATGAAAAAATGGAGCATCCCTTGGTGTGAGAATGGAGGGAAATCCTTCTCATGCCAAACAGGAATTGGAATGGGTCAATGAAGAACAAAAGGAGGTGGAAATTTAGCAATGGCAGGATGCTGCTCAGTGTAGACACATTTTTAAAAACTCACACTGGAGGTTCCTACTCAGATGGAGCAGTCTACACTGGTCAGATCATCTGGAAGAATGCCAGACCTCCACCTTTTATGATATGGATAAAGGCTGGGACTGCAGAGCAGAAACACCCACCTGAGACAGTGAGTTTCAATCTGAGAAACTCCTCTTTCAGAGCCTTCTCAAGGTGATAATAAATCCCTCTGCGTAGCCAGCCAGGCTGGTGGAAGTGAGCTGCTTCTCTGTGCCAGAAAGCATGCACACCTCTGTCTGGATGTGCCCACGATCTATGAAACACGTGCTTTGTTGGATTAATGGAATTCTTTGGTCCTTGGTTTTATGAAAAGGCAATATTTTCACAATCCTGTCAACGTGGACATCAGCAAATGACTTCTAGCCGGGACTAATGGCACAGGGACAAATTTAATACCAGATGGAACATTCTACACCCTCCAAACTTCCCGGAGTCCCCTGAATGAGTGAGCTCCAGCATCAGGTCAGGTGCTGGGCCAATGAGGCATGGTCAACCTGGAGAGACACTAGCTGAGGCTTCAGATCCGACATCCGTTCTTCGGACTGCCGCACACACTGCAAACACGGGAAGGAAATCTCCACCCTGATGACAGACTTTATGAACGCTTACTAGAGATGCACTCAATAACTTGAGGTTTAGCCATATGAGAGCCCTGGTCTCCAGTCATCTTTAATGCCTTAGTAAGGAGAATCAGTTGGTGGCTAGGGAAGTGTGGCCAACTGAAAGGAATCATAATTTTTTAAAAAATTTAAGTCCAAACTCTAGATGGTTTTATTAGATCCCAGACACAGTGGATGGACCACCAATGAGCTCTATGACTTAGACTCCACTAACACAGCCCTGGGTGGACGGACTCAGCTGATGTGATGTTCTTCATCTAGTTTGCCTTTGCCCTGCTAAACTCAGGTTTGAGTATGGCTTCACACACATAGTTCATGGAAAAGACACTCAGGACACGTGGGAATGCTGATGACATAACTGAAATTGACTTCAGATTGTCTACACAGTAAGACTCACATGTAAACTTTGTTAACACCTCTCAAGGAGTGCTGACCTCAGCCAGGCTGGACGGTTCCAGGTCACCCACGAGGGATCTGGGGTCAACTGCCAAGGTCAGGAGCAGGAAATGCCATTTGTTCAGAACAAATGATGAACTAGCAGCCCTCTCTGTGACCATGTCTAAACCATGTGAATAGTACAAAGGGGGCTCCGGAAAACCTGTCCTTGGTCCATCCATATGGCCGAAGACAACTACCAAGCTGCCTATCTGGTTCCTGCCGCCATCAGCTCAACCAAACTCTTCACGTTAGCCATGACTTACAGACTACGTTGAGTCCGTCAACATGGCTTACGTTGCTTGGAAGAAACAACAACCCGTATTACCCTTTTTTTTCTTTTTTTTTTCTTTCTTTTTTTTTTTTTTGCAACAAGCTTAAGGCTCTGTTCACAGACTCCATCAACTGCCACACAGTGAGACTTTATGGGGAGGTCCTAAACTACATATGTACTTGCAAAGGTTGGAAAATTTACTGATCCTAACGGTAAGGCTTATCCACAAATTCAATACGTTTTCAAATTATACTTCAAACTCAATTACTCTGAGAAAAAGGAAAGTAACCTGCTCCCCAACAATATAAGAGCAGTAGATTCTAATGAAAAAAATAAAAGAAAACCATTGGCACCAAACCAGTATGCTATTTTTTGAAAGAACAAGTGATATTAATGGAAAAGATTGCCTAAAACGCATATCCTAACTTATCACAGAAATATAAAAGTTTATATTCTGAAAATATATACTGTATTAAAGTCTGTAAGCATTTCAACCAAAATTTGCAGAAATAACTGAGCAACACTTATCTACAACAAAAATATACATGCAAGACAACCCCCAAATGGTTTCCCTTAAATATCTACAAAGGCAAAGTGTAGATTTTTAAAGATTATACAAAACCATTTACAGAGAATAAAATAAAATACTTAAGAAATCTCATTTAGAGTCTTAAATACTGTGTATATTAGTGAGAGTGTCTAAACTAATATGTACAACAGATCTAAGTGTCTGAATACAGAAACACAGAAGAGAAGCAATTCTGCATTTTAAATATTCACTTAGGAAGATTTGAAGATGTTTCTATTTGTTTCTCTTAAAAAAATTTCCACAGAAACTAGATTGGAAAATTGCATGAATGTGACTCAATTTCAAATTAAAAAAAAGTTTACAAAATCTTTTAAACCAACAATTAATGGGAAATGCAATTCAGCATTCAGTCAAGGCTTTTTTTAAATGTGGATATTTGGAGCTACAGTTGCATTGATCAGAGTCCATTTTGATCATTATTTTTCCATCCTTATACCAAACTTCATATGGAAGAAACATATTATCATGCTTCAGAGAGAACATTTCCTAGTTTAATCTATACCGAACAAGTATAACATTTTAAATCAATTCTCTACTACCTTCTCAGAGCTATCCGGTTCTGTTCTTAGAGGGTAATTCTTGATGGTTTTTGCCCACAGACATTATTTAAAAGCAGGAAGGGACATGTGGGTACATCAGCGTCCATATGTGGTTTCCACGTTGGCAACGTTTGCAGAGTCCTCTTGGAACGGGACTGCTAACTGCAGTGGCCCCATCACAGAAGGCTGGGTACTAATCACCCGGGGCTGGAGCAGAGAGGGGAGGGGAAGTCTACTGCGTGGCCCGCAGGATAGCAAAGGGTGGGTTCCCTACAAGGCTCCTCAACTGAAGAAGTACCCTCACTTGCCACCCACAGCGGTTCTCCCAACCCTAAGCCAAGACCAGGCAGCTCCTCACAGACCTGCCCGGGCTCTGGGAAGGGACAGACATAGGGTGGGGGTGGAGGCAAAGCAGGGTAAAGAGAGGGGAGAAGGGATCCTATGGGGGGAGAGAAGGCTCTGTAACCAAAGATAAAAAGTGAAAGCCTGAGCCCCCTGTCTAGAGAAAGTTCTTAGGGTAAACCTGGACACATGCACAGGTCTGGCATTTTCCAACCCACGTCAGGTTGCTAAAAGTGACCAGGATTTCATTTCCATATTATCAAAACAACCATCCATAAAGTCGAGAATTCAGCGATGCAATCCACCCTGCAGCCAGCACATTTCACCTACTTTTGCCCAATCTGTGGAACATCCTCCTTGAATCAACTGTATAGAAACAACCAAGACACAGACCATCTTTCAAAACACCTTCTGTTATACCCAGAACCTACAAACGCACAGCAGGAGTTCCACCCTACTAACGGTTCCACGTTCCTACCCTATCGTCAGAGATCCTTCCAGTGGGGAAGGGTCCTGAGGAGACGGCCTTTCAATAGAGAGAACCAAGGCCACCTTTGGGTCCACATCCAGATGAACTTCACACTCACTGTCTACAGGACCATGTTTCTAGCCTTAGTGTAGACACTCATCCCGCTCTAAAACACAAGGCAGACAGAAACCTGAGGCAACAGCCTCCCTGTTCTCAGCAGGGCTCCCCTCCCCACACCATGCCCAGCGAGCGCTCCCTGCTCCACTCACTGCCTCCAACAAGGGCCAAGACAGGATGGTGACCGCAGAGGGAAAGAGAAGATGAGGGAGGCAAGGAGGCCTCTGAGAATACTCAGGGGTTGTGACGGACAAGGACAAATCCCACCACTCTGAGAATCTAACTGACCCACAGAAGGGTTAAGCCTTGTGCAGAACATGTGCCTGTCATTTCTCTGCTCCAGACTTGAGGTCTACCTTTCTCTTCATCAACCCAAACCCAAACCAACCCCCACCCCTTCTCTGTAGCTGATCCACGGACTTAGGGATGACGGTCTAAATTCAGATGCTGGGGTCCCCATGCAGCCCAGGGGCCCTGGGACAGGAGACTTCATCCCTGGTTATTTCTCCCTGATGTAAGTAAACAACTAGAAAAAAGACAGATCATCTGCGCTTCTAAACACAAAATGATTCAGACCTACTGACGGCTCAACAGAGTGGGAGCTCTTCCCCCACCTCCCCTGGAAGGCCAAACCCAGACAACACGGTCCACACGGAAGAAGTGGACTCTGAAATCCAAGTTCAGTCGTTTGCCCCAAAGACAAAAGGCTCACTCTAGATAATATGCAATCTCTAGGCAGGGCCCATTAGCTCTTCCTGACGTCACGAATTAGGGACGGGGTATGCCTCAGTACCATTCAGGCTGGAGGCCCCTTCATCTCCTTCAAAGCAGCAGAGTGAAGAGAAAACTCTCCCATAATTTCTCCTAAGAATAGAGATTCAATTATTACAGCTGAAAACCATTTTACATAAAGAGGATCTGGTGCAGAGCTATTCCTTTTATCCATGGGGATCCTTCCATTTACATCTCTCCGAATTTTATTTCTGCGTGGTTCATTGCTAGAATGCACCGAACGGCATGAACCTTGTATGGGATTTGGTCCAGGGCAGTATGAAAATAATATCTGTGTCAATGACAGATATCATAATATATAAACAAAAATAAATAAATTAAATAAGTTTGATTAAAGAAAAAAATTTCCTAGTAGTTCATGTTTTTGTAAAACTAGCTTTACATATAATACACATAAATTATCAGAATTTCCACTTACATTGTTTTAAAAATATATATTTAACAAAACATTCCTAAACATACAATATCGGTTTGCAAATCACTCAATTGGGTTTTAAGACCAAGCCCTAAAAGTCACACAGATTTGCATCAGAGAGAAGACTGAGGCTGGCTCTACACAACCATTTTGCTCAGCGGTCTGGAAATTCCCTAAGACTGATCATCCCCTGTCACCGGATCTGCACTTAACCGGAGAGAGCCATAGCCAAGTCTCCAAAGCAGAGGCACTGTGTAGACACAGCCTGAGTCAGAAGGATGGGGAAAACTGGTCTTCCCCTTCCTGGACCGGGATGGTGCATTTCAGCGAGTGGGGAGAGGACAACAGTATCTGGCAGAGGCCTGGGAAGATATAGCCCTCGATAGCTCTCTGGCCAGTGGAGGGGCGGGGAGGGGGAGGGGGAGGAAGCCGAGTATGCTGCGTTTCCCATCTGTTATACAAAATCAAACCAATGCAGATCAACCAAAGGACAGGAGGAAATGGACACAAGAGAGCCACCCTGACAAACTCCTTAGCCGACGCACGCCGTGCCCGGGTTTCTGAAGCACAGGGCAAAGCTGGAAGTCAGGTGCCCTCGTGCGCTGGGGCAGGCAGGCTGGGGCTCTTCAGACTTCGTAAATTTTGTCCTGCAGGTAGCTGAACAGGGAATCCAGGCCCTTGGAGGAGCTCCAGAGCTGCTTGAGCATGAGGCATTCTTTCTCGTTCACATCTTCAAGCACAGACTTCAGGAAGCTCCGAACGAGGCATTTTGACTCTTCCAACACCTGAAGGGAAATGCATAAGCCTCATTAGCCGGCACCAGGGACTGTGCTCCAGAGGAACGTACTCGGCCTAGGAGTCACCAGTTAACCTTCCGATGTCCAAAGCCAGAGGAGACTCCCTGCTGCCTGCCGTCCAGAACTTCCCAGGCCCGTGTCCCAGCAATGCCAGGAATGGGCTCCAGGCATGCCAAGGCGATGAGCCCTCAGTCCCTGGAATGGCGCAGTGGGGCCTGTGTTACCCCCGACCGCAAGAGCTCTGTCCTGGACCCAAGGGTGACATAAGCTCAGTATCATTTTCTATAGGTGTCATGAGAAAGTTTGGGAAATACCCACTTTCACCTCCCGTGCTTCACTCTGATTATCTGTGCAACGGTGACAATGATGCCTAACTTAAGGATGGCATCACAGAGGAGGATAACGAACAGATGGCTGTCGGAGTATCCAGAGGACTCACCCCACCCGGGAGCGTCTCTTGTTTAGCTTTAGGAGTAAGAGCAGCAGCAAGAATACTAGCAATCATTGTAGTAATGAGTAGTAGTAATTGCCATAATTGTAGTGATGTGTAGTAACAGGGATGACAACAGTAATAATGCTACAGTATTAGAGTAGCGGTAACAGTGGGGATGTTAGCAATGTCGGTGAGGATGCTAGCGGTGGTGATGATACTAGAGTATCATGGTAGTAACACAGCGACAATAGCAGCGATATCGGGAGTATGGTAGCAATAATGGTAGTAATAGTAAAAATCATCACAGTCATGAGTAATAGCAATCCTAACCGATCACAGTAACAATGGCAATGCTATCAGAAGTATGTATGAGAAGTGTTTTCCCTGCTTTCTTCCATTCCGTCCTCACGATAACTCCATAAAGAGGTAGTATCTTTATCTCCACATTACGATGCAGGACCTGAGCTCTGTAGAGTCAAGGTGCCTGAGCTGCGGGGCGCACGCGGCCTGCAGATGCCGGCTGACCAGGGTGGGCCGTGCTGCTGCCTCGCTCTGGCGCAGGGACTGCGGGGGACTGAGGCGCCCGAGCGTCCTTCATCCTTCCACGGCCTCCACCCTTCTCTGCAGACATCAAGGCTTTGCTGCACACTCTCCCACAGTGCTTTCAAACAGAAAAAGCAGGACAAGGGCTCCCTTGCCCAAGCGGGCTGGAACGAAGCTGGGATCTTCCTACTCAGCCTGGGCTGGAGGCTACGGGGAGTGAGAATGGGCCGCAGACCAAGGCTGCCTCCCGCCTCACAAGAGTTCCCCTGAAGAACACCGTCTCCCAGGTCGCAGAGCAGTCCTTTCTCGAGCAACTCACCCCAAAGCTCCTGAATTCACAACCGTTGACAGGAGAGATTTCCTTGTAGCATTTCTTCAACAGTTCGCCCACCTGCGTACCTCTACTGCCCAAAGACCAGATTCCACGATGGAGCTTTGCGGTCTTTCTCCTACCTTCCTTTTCAACTTTAACGGCCCTCACATACCCCCTGAACCTCCTTCCACCACCATGAGCCGCTGCCTGAACTCCACAGGGGTTTTCGCACTCGTGTGCCCTCACTCACACCGCTTCCTCTGCTTAGAATTCTACGTGCTTCTCCGTGCGGCTGATCCTAGGCTCATCAACCATCCCTGTTTGCCCAGGACCATGGGGATTCCTGAGACATGGGATTTCCAGTGCTAAAACCAGGAGAGCCCCAAGCAAAGTGGGATGAGTGGGTCACAGCAGTTATCAGGAAGATTAAAAGACAATCCAATCCGCATCAGAGATTAGCAGAGTGCATGGCCCATAATACATGTTCACCAACGATGCAGGACCGTCACCTGTCCATCACCATCACTGGCACTGTCAGGCTTCCAGGGAGCAGAGTTTACACACAGTAGGTGCCCAATCAAGACTGATGAGGCAAATGGGGAGAGGCATGGCAGCTGGGGGTGGTGTCTGACCCCATAAATCTAACCCAGCACCTCCCTGACTCTGAAGCACTCCGAGGCCCACCCCCACCCCGACCGTATTCTCCCAAATCGCCTTTCTCATTTCCTGGACTGGCCCTGTGTCTCCAGGAGCAGCCTTTGCTCCACCTTTCCACAGGATATTTCCAAACTGTGCTCAGAGTGACTTTTATGAGATAAAATCAACACTTAATTAAAATCCGGCTCCTCTGCAGAGGTGTTATTTATTTGTCTATTTTTCATTGTGTCTTCAGAGTCAAACGGCGACGTTTAAGTGTGCCACGCACTCGGTGGGTAGAAGAAATGAGACATGAGGACGGCGTGTACTGGCTTCTCTCATCTCCAGGACGGTTTAACACCCTTCATCCTTATGTGCCTTTGTTTCTCATATTCTTTGAAAACTACAGATGTTTTGTGCTTCCGTGTGTGTCTAGGACTTTCTTTTAAGGCAACGTGCTCTACCCCAGGGTATAAATCTCTTCTGTGAGGTTTTTAGACTGCGCATGACGGAGAATCCCTAAGAATGCTGACTGTCTGTTCCCAGATGCAAGCTCTCGACCCCAAGAGAAGGCATTTATGGTTTTACACACATACACACCCTGCATGACCTCTGGCAAGTCAGTTAGTCCCTCTCAGCCTCATCACCCTCATCTGTAAAATGGGTCTGTTACAGGGACAAGCACACAAAGACACAGGAACTCACCACGGCACTGCAGGAGGCCATCTCCTTGACCCGCAGCATGACCTCCTGGCTGAATGTGGTTGGCCAGAAGACTTGGGACACAAGTCCCCTGCTGCACGCCTCCTGGGCGGTGAGCTTCCGCCCACAGAACAGCATCTCGTTGGCCTGAAAAAAGCAAAAGCAGGGGAAGGCTGAGAGCCCAGGGTGCCTCCCATGTCTATTAGCGAGGCCTGGGCTTGACGGGTACCACTGTCCTGGTTCTCTACGGCACGGCTCTCAGCCGGGGGGTCAGACAGGCTTTGGGAACGACGTGCAAACATCTGCATCTGTGTGCATCTTTCTGACCAGAGAGTCCACAGCTTTCCTGAAATTCCCAAAGGAAGCCACGTACTGACTGTGGGTTCGTCTGCCCGACACCCCTCCCCACATCTGGCAGCAGACCCACAGGAGTGAGCACGCACCTGGGGCTGGGTACAGCCCAGTGTCGACACCCGAGCCATGATGACTGGTCCACGGAGGAATAGGTGGGTGCCCCGCGTAATAAATCTCTCCGAAAGGTTTCCCGGCCAGAGGCAATGGGAGAGACTCTCTCTCCCTCTCAGTTGCATGAGAAAGTCAAGGAGCCCATGGCCACCCACTGCTGTGTCCCCAGTCTTTGGAGAGATGGGTCCATAAAGAAAGGAGGGATGGAGAACAAGAGGCCTGACTGAGCTGGGATTCCAGGATCCCAGCACCTCCACAGAAGGCTCCACTTCTGCATATGCAAGTTATGGCAGCCACTGCATTCTTTTCTTCCCGCTTTAAGCCAGTTAAAAGTGTCTCCATCACTGGCAGCCAGGAAGTCCTACATAATCCCATCGTACCAATGCAGAGAGGTGCATGTCTCCTGCTGGCCCAGGGCTGTACATACCTCTGCCCAGTTGTGAAGGGCGAAAAGCATCCTCCCCACCTGACCACCTCCCTCCCCACCTTCTGTGGTTCCCTCCACACCCTACTCCCCAAAGAATTTCCTTTTGCTTTGCACTTCAAAGCTGTCATACACGTCCTGGGAGGCACCTGATGGATAAGGTCCTAGGCACAGACAGCGCAGTGTTTCACCACTAAAACTTACCAAGTGACTCTCCCGCTGATAATTAGGGTGTAATGGTCACCACCATGTGATGGGGTCCCTATCTCCTTCAGGATAAATCCCCACCACCTTCAGGCAGCAGACAATCCCTTCCCTGACCTGCCATCCATCTGCCTGCCCCTATGTGCTGAGCCGTTCTTGGATCGATGTGGAAATGCCAGGCTCTCTTGGCTGCTGGATCTCTGCGCGTGTTTTCCCCTTTGTTCTGGTTGTTACTGATGGGTCATGATGACCCAAGGGCCAATCTTTCATGCCAGAGTAGAGAAATTTATCAGGCTGGTAATGAGCCTACAGCATGCACTTGGTTAGAGGTTTGAAGACAAATCTCTGTCATTATACTTATTTAGAAACACCTCTGTCTCGGGAAGGAGAAATGAAAGGAAGGAACGCTAGAGAAGGAGCCCAACAGGACACAGTCGGGAAGAGCATGTCTCAGTCAGCAACATTCTTGGAGTTTCAGAAATGATCGAAAAAAAAGAGAGACAGAAAGAGATAAGACAGTACAATGTTCACACTTTTGCAACCACAAAGGACAGGGAGGAATGGGAGTGGCACTGACTTTGGGCAGAGCATGGTGGCCAAGATCAAAAGGGAAAGTGTTTGCTTCCTGGGCTCCCTGCCTGCCTCATTCTTCTGCCACTGGTGAGAGACCGTGAGCGGCCTCAAGCAGACCCAGCCACAAGTCCCTGAATCTGAATGGCCTCACTGATCCCACCTGCTGGCCCTGCTGCATAGACGAGGAGGTGCCGGTGGGTGTGGGGCTGCTGGTGGTCTCCACTGATCTTGTATTTTCTCTTCCTGTTTCATGCCACCATCAAAGAGTGACAAGCCCACAAAGAAGGGGTAGAATGCAGGTTCTCATCCTTCCAGACTCACCCCTGAACATTCTCACAGTCCAGCAGTAGGGCCACTGGCATAGTTTCCCCCTCCCCAGGTGGGAAGGCCAAGGTTTATAGGATCAGGGCAGAAGAAAACACAGACTTCAGGATCAGACACCCTCGTTCTGCCTTCTGCTTTGCTCTGGGACCCTATGCAAATCCCTTTACTTCTCTGAGTCTGTTTATTCATCTCTAAAGTGGGTACCAGTTAGCACCTGTGAGGATCCAATGAGATAACAAAAGAGCAGGGAAACGCCATGCCAGCCACGTGTCAGCACCCACAGACGGGATTATCAAGGATGGAGCCTCCATGTTACTCATCCTTGTACTTCTAGGCAGGTAAGGCAATGCCTGGGGCCTACTGGAAGCTCACTTAGGTTTGTGGGCTCAAAGAAGGAGCAACACCTGCCAGAATTTCACCTCAACTCTCCATGCCTCAGTTTATCTGTAAAATGGAGAGCAATAGGACCTACTTTTGCAGGTGCTCAGAAGAGTGAATGAGGCCATCCCGTGGAAAGTGACCAGTAAAGTGGCTGGCACATAGGAGGTGATCAGTGCAAGCTTAGAGACTCTTGCTGGGCCAACCCACTCAGTCCTTGGTCATCAAAGTGCCCATTTGGTTTTAGTGTGTAACGCATCACAGGAGACATATTTTTCAGAATGGGAATCACAAAGAGACAGCAGAGAGCGTCATCCCGTGCAGAATCTCAGTACCAGCAACACTTTAGTGAGGACCCACTCATCCCGGGTGCGGCTGGCACCTGAGGGCTTCACCCACGGACCTCAGCCCGGGGTGTGGTGAGGGAGAATCTCAGGAATCCTAAGGGTGGAAGAGGTACTGAACTCAGTCTACTGTGTCAGGAAAGCAGGTGGTGAGTGTGCTGAGCCCACAGGCCTTCAGAGTCACCTGGGAGTTACCTTTTGGAGTTGGGGGATGTGAACATCAAGGCCAGAGACCAAACAGGAAACAGGACAAGAAGGGCTGGGTCATTAAAACACTGAGCTTTGCCAGAGAGCTCAAACTCAAACCAGAAGATAAATTATTAGAGGGCCATGGAGAAGTCCGGAATGACGAGGGTGGTGGAAAGAGTTTCCAGCAGCATCTGCCACAGCAGAGCGAGCAAACAATGTTAGAGCTGACCACGGGCCCACTGGGTTCAATGCAGGAGGTCACAGGTGTCCCTTGCAATGCAATGTGGCAGGTTTCTTCTTTCAATATTAGAGCGCCTACATCCACACATGTGGGTGCTGGGACTTTCTAGAACTGGTCTGGAAGAGGCACGAGATCTGCTTACTCCCCTTCTCAGAGGGACAAGCTGTTACAAAGGGATGCAAATTGATTTCAGACAATACTGTCTTTCAGAGAGCCCCCAATTGCAGACTCATTCCTTGGGTGTGGGTCCTATTTTATGACCTACTGGTTAAGAGCACAGACTCTGAAACCTGATAATCTGTGATCTGATCCCAAGACTGCCACTCCCACTGTGTGACCCTGGAAAACTCACCCTCTCTGAGCCTCAGTCTCCAATCTGTCAGGTGGGGATAACAACTGTCCTACCTTACTGGGCTGTAGGAGGATGTCCTGAGTTAACGGCTCTCAAGCACTGGTGTGCTTTCTAAGTGGCCCCTGACCACACCTGCCTCTGCTTGTGCAGAATCTGACTGTGACCCCCAAGTACTCCATCACTTGCTCACACACCACTGACGGCTTACCGACACNTGACCACACCTGCCTCTGCTTGTGCAGAATCTGACTGTGACCCCCAAGTACTCCATCACTTGCTCACACACCGACGGCTTACCGACATGTGACACGGCAAGATCCTTAACTTCTCCAGTTTAGCTTGCCATCTGTGTGATGGAGACCATAACGCAGGTTCTCCAGGGGGCACTGTCTGTGATTACCAAATCCCTTCCTGCTTTTGGGACACGTGGCAAGACTACATTTCCCAGCCTCCCTTGCAGGTGGGTGTGGCTACACCACTGAATCCTGGCCAGTGAAATGTGAGGAGAGGTGAAGATGCCCCTTGTAGGCCTGGCCCATGAAAACCTCCAGGCTCTCTCTGCATGTCCACTGGCCAGAAGCAAAGGTAGGTCTACTAGAATGAAGCGCCTGGGCCCCCAGTCAGTGTGGACAGCTACTTCCTCTACATTTTACTGTGGCAAGAATGAGAAAGAAATTTTTGCGGTCTGGACCCTAGGATTGCAGGATTGATTGTTACAGCACACAGCCCACTCTAATACATGCTCTTATCAGGTTGTCGTGAAGAATAAATGAGATAATGTAAGCAAAGTGCGTAGGTAAGTGAAATGAACTTAGTTTAGTTAGCTTAAACTACAATGTGCTTTAACTAGTTAAGTGTTTAATTAAGTGAACTAACTGAATTAACTTAGTTAGGTGAACAAAGTACATGTTTGATAAGCGAATGTCCCCATCGTCCTCTCGACCCTGGGCCACACCTGCCGCTGGCATCAGGCACCAGTGGCTGAAGGCTCCAAGATGAGCCTGAGCTCATTCCTGCTCCTCTAGGGAGGCAGACGAGGCAGAGACACTCAGCATATTCTACAGAGTGGGTGCACCCCTGGGTTCCATACCCTAAATCCAGGACAGAGAAGGGGTCTTGTTGGGACCCAGAGCAGCTTATCCCAGAGAGGGATCCTGCCCGAGGAGCGTGGGGGCTTACCAGTGCGACGCCCAGGATCTGGGGGAAGGTGTATGAGGAGCAGCCCGCGGGCGTGAGGCGGATGGTGGCATAGGGGGTCTGAAACCAGGCTTTCTCGCTGGCCCACACGATGTCGCAGAGGGGCAGGATGGAGGCACCCAGGCCCAGGGCAGGCCCATTGATCGCGACCACAATAGGCTTCTTAAACTGGATGAAGGCCTTCACAAAGTCCCTGGGAGAAAAGAGAAGACCCTCTTTAACAGGTGGGCAGGCTGCCAAGACCTGTTCGACACCCTTTAACCTGCAGAGGCTGAAATAAGCTTCCCTGGTGCTGTGAAGCACCCTCCGGTCGTCAGAGGGAGGTAGGTGCCAGGCAAGCGCCTCATTCTCCTGAACACCGAGCCACTGAGCTGCAGTCACAAGCACAGCACATTCAGTGGTCGGTGGCACATTTTCAGAAAGAAATTCATGGGGTGACCACATGTTCCACTTTGCCCAGATGGTCCTGGGTCATGGCCATGGTCCCAGCCCTGAACCAGTTACCATTCCCTGGATATTGACAAATTGTAACCATTCTAAGGAAGACAACCTGAACATCAAGGTTCAGAACCAGAAAGAGAACAAAAACGAGGGCGTTACAAGGAGGCATATTTGAACGCAAGGAGAGAAATGTTCTAACAGCACTGGCCGAAGGTGGAATGGCTGGCGTTGGGAGGTATGAACTCCTCATTATTGGATGTATTCCGATTTTGGCTGGATGACCACTTCGGGTGATGTTATAGAGGGAATTCAAGCTTCAGATGGTGGGCACAGGTGATGTTTAACCTTTCTTTGAATCCTAGGATTGTTTGATTCTGAATCACCCGCAGGGATGCCAGATTCATCAAGGGTGGTTCTAGAATGCTGACAAGGATCCACATATTGTGGTGGCTTCAACCAAAACTGGGGAAGGACACTGAGCTCCCTGGAGGCATGAGGCATCTGGGATCATGGCTCTGGGATTAGTATACATTTTATTCCCCTCCCCTTCCTCATCGAGCAAAGTTCCAACATGGATCTGTACATATTAAGCAGAGCCAACTCTATTTTCTTTGCCCTAGAATACTCTTTGCCTCTTCCATTGCTGCTCTGTAAGATTCATAAATGTTAATACTCATCTGGACATGGAGGAAAGATCCAAGACATCTAGTAAAACCTGCATCCTTCGTTATTCTCAGGTGGAAGACTGGAAACTACCAAGAACTCACAAGAATAAAATCCATACTCCTGACCGTGACCTCGGTCTGCTTCCGCTTACACCCCCAAGGCTCATTTCTTGTCTCCCTCAAGCCTACTCACAGTGCATGGCCTGCCCGGGCCTTCTGAGAGTTCTCAGAAAACACCAGTATCACAATTTGCAATTATCCTAATTATTTGCTTGCCTACTTGCTTTTGGATTTTCCTTTCTCTTCAGCTCCTTGCAGAAACCCACAGTCTGCCTCATGCATGGCATGGTGCCCATACCTACTGGAGTTCACCCTGAGTGAGTAACTGCCGGATAGATAAAGAGTCTTCCGGAAGGAGTGAAGACTGCAGATGTGCATCCGGGATGCGCTCGTCGCTCGCCAGACCCGCTTTCCCTTCCCTCCTCTTCCTGAGTCTGCTGCTGGAGCACATTTCCCCGCCTGCCTCACCTCACCGTTGGCTGTGGCCAAGTAACCAAACACTGGCCGATGGAATGTGAGAGGAAAACTATGCCCACTTCCAGGCCTGAGTGTGGAACCCTCCCACCGTGCAGCCTGCAAACCCTTTCATCTTGATGGGCACGGCTGTCTTGGAGGGCCTGTGCTGAGCCACAGGACGGAAGGAGTCTGCGTTCTTGAGTCACACTTGGAGGACAGCCATGGGCTGATCAGTAGCATCCATTTTAGGTTCCCAAATATAAGAAGTAAATTTCTATCCCAACTGAGTCATTACATGTATTTGGGGTTCATTCGTTGCAGCAGCTAATACTTGACGAATACAAACGTCCATCTGATTTATCCCTTCTCAGCTGCTACCACTCCCCTGCAATCCTTACCAAAACATGTGGGCATCATGCTGATAC
>NC_048229.1:74258126-74284918 GCF_002007445.2 Ailuropoda melanoleuca
CCCCATCGCTGCTGACCCCAGAAAGGACACTGCTGCACTCTGGCACCACGGCCCTCTGAGTCCTGGTTTTCTAGTGGCCCATTTCCTGGCCTGACTTCCTAACTTCATGGCCTCGGTCACTGGCCTTAACATGTGCTTTTTACCAAATGCAATTTGGACCCTGCACCATATGTGGAGCTTCTCGGCAGGGACCTTGGAACCACAGGGTCTGGGTGATTTGGGGCCAACATTCCATATCTTAACCCCTTCATACAGTTGCAGGACCTTGAATCTCTGAGTTGGAAAGGACTTCAGGAGTCGTCAGGCCAAATCTTCCACTCAGTGTAGGATTCCCTCCCCAGCATTGTGAGCATACACCATCCTCCAGCCATTGTGGGACACTTTCAGTGAAGACGGTCCTTCCTACCAAGACGCCTCCCCACTGTGCACCCCGTGAGGGTCTCTCTGACACCCCCTCCCTGCTCCAATCTCCACATGGCAGCCCTTCAGGAATTCGCCTCAGCCCTCACAACCTTATGGGAGCATACCATTCCAGAGCCCAGAGGCTTTCCTCTGTGGTCTCCTACCAGAGCCCGGTGCAGAGGGATCACACGTCCGAGGAGGGCTAAGGGGACCGAGTGTGCCCAGCTCTGCCCCTGCACCCCCACGCCATCCTGTTTTGGCCCAAGCTGCCTCGTGGGCTCATGTCCTGGATATGAAAATGCACTGCACGGACCACTCTCCCCANCTGGATATGAAAATGCACTGCACGGACCACTCTCCCCATCCTCTTCCTCTCACTCAAGCAGAAGGTCTCTATCACAAGGGCCCAGTAGACACAGAAGCCCGACAGCAAACAGGATATCTCATTACAGATGCTGCCGCTCGATGTCTGATCCTGACCCGGGTGGCGGGACGGTGTGGGGGAGATGGCTTGCCATCTTCTTCGGCATCAAAGTCCATCAGTCACGCTCACTCCAGCCCCCGCAGCTTTCTCCACTCAGCCTGAGCCCTGTGCTCTCTGCCTGCCTCAGTGTTGGGCTGCACCGATGTGGCAGAAGGAGCAAGAACTTTGGGGTCAAGTCTCCTCTGTCCCTAACTAGTAGTGAGATCTTGGACAAGTTACTCACCCTCTGGAATCCCATTTTCATCCCTGTCAAATGCCAAAGCCAATGGTTTGTCACTATAGGGCCGTATGGGAATTAAAGGAGACAGTGCCTGGCACGCAGGAGCCCTCGGCCATGAATGCGTACGGTACTATAGTCAGTGCCCCTGCTGGGCAGGGCGGATGCTGCTCGCACTCCATTCTCAGGTGTTGGTGATCCACCCTCCAGGCCCAAAGGAAACTCTGAGNATGAATGCGTACGGTACTATAGTCAGTGCCCCTGCTGGGCAGGGCGGATGCTGCTCGCACTCCATTCTCAGGGGTTGGTGATCCACCCTCCAGGCCCAAAGGAAACTCTGAAGCAATGATCCACACACAGGGATGTCTGGATTCCACCTGGAGCCACTGGNACACAGGGATGTCTGGATTCCACCTGGAGCCACTGGCATTTCCTGTGTGACCTGGCTATCTATTTCCTTTAACCAGAGCGCCAGGGTGCAGCTCTCCCACTTCCAAAGTTCAGAGCCAAGTCAGCCAGCAGAAGACCTCTGAGCACCAGGCACACATGGTGATGGTCCTCCCGGGGCCCTCAGAGGGGTACTCTTGAAGCCCACTCCACAGTCAGAGCAGGCTTAGCTAGAAACTGTGGCTGGGCACAACAGTACTAGAAATGAAAGTAATTCCTCACACTGTCCTAAGTACTAACTATGTGCTGGGTCCGTCCAAGTTTTTCACATGGGTTATCTGATTAATCTTCATCAGCAGACCAGCCCATCACCTGTGAGGAGTTCAGGTGAGGGCAGCCTCTCTTTCAGGATGGGGCTGACAGCTTTGTTTGGGGCCTGGACAGAAGCCTGTGCTGAATGAATCATCTGAGCTCTTCTCACATCTGCTAGTTCATTCAACAAACATCTGCAGAGTGCACACGGCGTACTGGGTCACGTGTGTGCGTGTTTTCTCTAGGAAATGATGAGGATGGGGTGGGAGCAGTGCTGGGGGTGCCGTGGCCGAGCAGCGTGCCTGGATCCTGGAGGTCAGCCCAGCCGGGAGCATGCACGTCCCCCAGGGAATTCCAAGGGCTGTCTGCAGGTTATAAGGTTCTGTGGCCAAAGAATGTTTCAGCCATGCTAGACTTTGAACAAAGTTCTTTCACAAGAGACTTCTCAGACTGCAAATATGTTCCTATGCCTGGAAAATCTGCAGGAGCAGGGACAGAATTTGCAGCGTGGCCCAAAGTAATTTATGGACATTGCCTTCACTCATGATGCTTCTGTGGAAATCTGCAGAACATTCTCTGGGAATGGCTTCTCTGACACCTTATGTCCCAAACTCTGGAGGGTGCCTACCGGGGGAAGCACTCCGAATTTGGTGGAGCTGGAGCCTCCCCTAGGATTTGGTGATAACGCACAAGGCGCATTTTCTGACCCCGAGGGCACTCTTGGCTACGGGGCCATACTGTATGCACCCCCATCCATCCCCATGAAGCCGCTCATCCACCCTCGCTCCTTCTAGCACAGTGGAACTACTGAGGGAACTTCAAAACCAAAAATGAGCTGGCCACACCCTCCACTCACTGACTCGGAATCTTTTGGGGTTGTGAAGCAGCTGGGTTTTAGAAAAGCTCCCTGTGGATTCTCTGTGCTGTTGGGGCCAAGAACCACTGGTTTGGGGGGCATCCCCCATTCCCTCTCCTGGTGTCGCTGCAGGCTCACGAATTAGGAACTTCCACTCCCTTTGAGCACTGGGAAGAATTCCCTCTGCCACCACCCTCTCTACTCTGCCTAAGAGAAACTCACCTTCCTGATGAGATAGCAGATGTCTTAAATCCCACTGACCGAGTTTCTCAAGACGTTAGCTAATGCATTCAGTATCTCCTCAAATTTGGGACTTCTGGAAATCCAGCTAATGCCTCTGCTGAAATTCGTAAACCACATGATGGCTATGGCCAAGGCTTTCCTCAGGCCCCAGAGATGGGTGCCCCATCTCTGAAGGTCTCACAAATGAAGGAAACTTACTGCGGACCCTGTGGCTCCCCTCGCCATGTGACGAGGCAGCTACTAAAAGGCACAGCTGAGCCTGAGCAGAGAATAATGGCAGCAGACGTGACCAGGGCTGTCTGTAGCCAGGAAGCTTGGGAGCAGCGTGCAACCACGATGCCTTTTCTAGTAACAGCATTTGGCCATTTTGTGTCTCTTGGGGCAAGAATTCTGCAACAGGAAGCACACATGTGTTTTGGAGCATTCCTCACTGGATGCTTCACCCTGAAGAGGGGACTTGGAACTCCACCTGTGACAGCATCCCCCTGTCATCTCTTGGAGACAGCATCCAGTAGAAAGCTCCCACAGCCACATGACAATCAGCAGCCATGTGATGCTGCCAGGCACAGTGAGACTGGAGGCCCCAGAAAATCCGTCACATGAGGTCTGAGGCTCCATGACACCACATGGAGAAGTGTTCTTTCCAAGAGACCAGGTGGCATTACCATACTGTGACTCTTGCTGGAGCTTGGAGCAAGGTGCAGCAGCAAGCCTTAGCCCTTCGCAGGGTGCAGGCTGAGTGACAGCGTTGCTGGAAATAACACACACTTGCTTTTGATAAATCTAGAAGTAATGGGGAAATAACTACCCTCCAGGGTCCTTAAAGAGATACGGATTGTTGGGATCAGATGTCAGCCCCAGGATCCCAACTTTTGTCCCAAAGGCAACATGAGTGGGGGAAGCACTCCCCATGCCGCTGGGTCTGCAAATGCACAGGAGTCCCTGTGCCCAGGGTACCCCTCCGTCCTCTCCCCAGTGCTGAGCCATATCAGCTTCAGGACACAGGAACACCCAGAAAAATCAATGGTTTCACCACCAGGCAGAGGGAGGGAGTAGCATAGATAACACGTGGGTATTACCAGATGCTGGGCTTAATATAAAGAAATAACATTTCTTTTTGATCAAAAGAATAAAGTGGGATCTAACCTAGAGAACAAAGACACCCTTAATTTTGGCACAAAAATACAGGATGCCCAATTAAAATCCCAATTTCAGATATACAACAAATAATTTTTTAGTATAAGTATATCCCAAATATTGCACGGGATATACTTATTATAAAAATTCTTTGTTGTGTGAAATACAAATTTAACTGAGCAGGCTGTGTTTTTATGTGCTACATTTGGCAAGAAGGAGGCAGTTCCCAAAGTGTCCAAACATGAGCAGAGCTCACCTGATGGCTTCTGCAATCCGGGTACTCTCCTTTCTCCGGTCACTGGACAGCCGGCCAATTAGATAGGAGTAATCTAGGCCGCTGCAGAACACACTGCCCACTGCACTGAGAAGCAGCAGTTTGCTGTCATCTGTGGCCGCGTTGCACAGCGCTCGCCGGACCTCCTTCATAATCTGCAGGCAGAGATGGATTTGTGGGGATGGTAAGTGTCTACCTATACGCCAGGGGCTTCCAGACCTTGAGCCCGCCAGAGGCCTCACCCTTGAGGGCAGAGGTGAGTACATCTTCTCTTCCTGTGCAGGAAGACTCTGCTGAATACAAGCCACATCCAGACTAAGCAAAGAAACACCAAAACCAGAGCTGCCCTGCAGCATCACCCAAACAGGCAGAGTGCTGAGAAGGTGGCAGTGGGGTCAATGGCCTCAGACTTGGAAGCCTGGCTTAGAGCCATGTAATCCCTAGGAAATCTCTGTAAATCTTCTTCCAGCATTTGCATGTTTAGCCCTTTTCAAGGTGTGAGAAAAAAATTCCTGTGCACAGCCCAGGTGAGGTATGTTAGCCTTCTCTAGAAGGCCAGGTTTAGTTATACTCTTGCTCATCCTTAATTCAACTAAGACTTTTGCATGGCTCATGGGTAGCATGTGGGAAGTGGGCTTTGGCATCACAGCTCCCAAAATTTTCAAGGTGCCAAGAAAGACAACCATCAGACACAGATTCTGTATCCAGCTAAACTATCATCCAAAAGCAAGGGTAAAAATTAGGCATTTTTAGCAAAAGAACATTTACCACTCTTAGACCCTCACTGAGAGAATTTAAAAAGGATGCACTTCAGAAAGAAGAAAACTATATTCAGAAAGAAAAACAGACATGCAAGGAATAACAGCCAACAAAGAAATGTGGTGAATGTGCTGATAAATCAATATAAGAATGACTATAAAATCATCAGACTGATATTGACCAACTGAGGCTGAGGGTTTGCACAAGGGTAGAACTGGGGTCCAGGCGGTAATTAGCGCATCAGATGAGAGAAGGAATGACGACCACATGGCGAGCTTCTAGGTCTGGGCGTGGCGGAGAGGTGAGGATGACGTTTAGGCTTCATTACGTGTGCAGAACTTAGGGACAACTTCTTAAAAGTACATGGATTACAATGAATGGGGAGGGGGTTAAAATAAAGAAAGCTCAATCACTCAGTCCAACAAAAGTGAGGGAAGGAGGGAAAAATAAGTGAGTAAGTGCAAAAAGGGCATGGTAAGAGAAAACAAGGCATGCACTTGCCTGGGTGGAGCTGAGAGTCCAACTGGGGAGACAATAAATGAATAGGCTTTTAAGGGATCATTATTAATTTTTCAATAGGCATAATCATAGGGTACAATGAGAAAATATTATGGGAGCCATGTTCTCAAAATTATACTTTTTAAAGAACCCATTTATTAAGCACTTGGAGGTGCCAGGGATTGCAACAGGTAATTTCCACGTATTTTACTCCAAACGAAAATCCCATCTAGGAGGGAATGGTATCCCAATCTTGCAGGTAAAGCAAGGGAGACTCAGAGAAATGGCATGAAGCTGCCCAAGGTCAGCAACAAGAGGCAGAACCATAGTACAAACCTCACCCCCAAATCCCTTCTCTTTCTACCACTCCATGTTGTAGGATGACTTAAATAATTGGGTGAATTTTAGTGGGAAAAAAAAATAGGGCTGAATGTCAGTTCAAATGGAGACTCTCCTAGCCTGTGATCTGTGAGGATGGGAGAGGCACTTTCCATTCTAACAGGGTGTAAGCCACAGATTCATTTTGAACATCAAAAAAGCAAAGAGGCCACTATCTTGTGGGTCCTTTAATCCATCTGCCTCCAGAAATAGACACACTCTGAACAATCCACAGACTCTATTTCTCTGAGAGGCAAATAAAAGAAAACCGCGCTGTAAAGATGTGAGCTGCCATTCCACACACGACTCAGACAGTGGCCTCTCTTTCTCTGAGGTCACATTTACTTGTCAATTAGTAAAGGCAAAATCAAACAAAACAGCCACCTCCTTTATGAATTAAATGGAAAGTAAATTTGTGTTTCACTCATGTTAGAAAAGTACAAACTGTACATTTTTTAAAGAATGCTTTATCTAGCTAGTATAGCGTTCCTTTGCCTTTCTCGTGTCGATAAGCCAATTGGGACTGACGGCTGAGGTTCTATCTCCTTGAAGGACCCCAAATGGTATAACGTACCCGGTTTGTTTCAAGTAAAACATTCTAAAATGATTACTCCCTTGCTTCCTTAAACGTCTCTGCTGCACCCACATAGCTACCTCTGGATGGTGGCTTGCTAGGCTGTAACCGACCAGTGCCCTCACAGGCTCCCGGGTAATGGCTCTGCAACAAATGGTCCAAGACTGCTATGCATTTTGAAGCCCTCAATATGTTCTTGAGATTTACTGCCCTGGTTAGACACTTGCTGGCTGCCACTTGCTCCAGATGCCAGCATCCACTAGAGAAAGCACAGACCCCCTGCTACTTCTACCTTCGATCTGCCACGGCTTGGAACCAGATCACCAAATTCATTAGAAGTGGGTTGAAAGGGAGAGTAGACCAGAGTCCCTCTCTCTACTTCATCTTTACTTGCTGAAATCAGTTATCCAGGGCCCATCTCACCTATGACCACCTTCATGAACGCTTTCCCAAATATCCCTAATTAAACACAAACTCTTCCTTCTCCCGACATCACACATGTCCCTGCTACGATGCTTGTGACAAGCTCCCTTGTAGAATGTGAGCATCCTTGCCTCACCCTACCTCCTGCTTGCCAATGATCCCCTCCATGGGAGTCATACCCTTGTGGAATCCCCTCCCCATGAGTGTAGACCAGACCTCATGCCTCACACCTAACCACAACATACAGCAAGAGTGACAAGATGTCCCATCCAAGAGGAGACTGGGATCCAAAAAGACAGAGCTTGTCTTGGCTGTCCTCTTTGCTCTCTCTCCTCCTTGGAGCTCTCAGTCTGGGGAAGCAGACCATGTCATGAGGAGCCCATATGGACGGGGGAGCCATAGGACAGGGGACTCATGTCTCTGGCCAGTGAGAACCTGCCAGCAGTGACTTGGGTAAGCTTGGAAGAGGATCCTCTTCCACTGAGCCTTCAGTTGAGACTGCAGCCCCAGGCAACAAGTCCTGACTACAGGCTTTGAGAGACAACGAGCCAGAAGCATCCAACTAAGCCGTGGATTAGGATTCCTGACCCACAGAAGCCATGAGAGAACGTTCATGGTTTTAAGATGCTAAGTTTAGGGCAATTTGTTATTCAGGAATAGATAATACAATTCCTTAAAAGCTAAAACAGATGAGTAAAATCTGTATAACCCTTGTAACACCTAGTCCAGAACCTCACACATAAGAAAATTTAATAAATGTTTGTTGATTTGAATGAGTGGCACAGTATTTACCTCCTCAAAAAGTTTACAGTGTAATGGGGGGAACTAGACATTTAACAAATTATCACACAAATACATGTACATTAACAATGGAAGGGCACATAGTGCTGGGAAAGCTCCTGAGAGGGGGATATAACCTGGCCAGGGAGCTGAGGGGTGGGGAAGGATCCCGTGGAAATGGTGGTTGAGCTAAGACCTGAATGAAGTACAAGGCCACTAGGCAAGGATGTTTCAGTCAGAAGTACAGGTATATGCAAAGGCCCGGGGGCAGGTGTGAGCATGAAAGAAAGCCAGGCTGACTGAAGTGCAGGAGACGAGAAGGGGGACGTGTGGTACGAGGCAAGGAGGCTTGCAGAAGTGGCAGGTCAGTACACACCAGCCTCACTGGCCACATGAATGGTTTTGATTCTTAATCAGAGCGACTAAGAATCACTGACGTGTTTAAAGTATGTGTGCACAAGTGTGTGCATGTGTGTGTGTTTGTGTGTGTAGAAGGGGTGACTTGATCAGATTTGCATTCCTGGCAGATCACTATGCCCACATTGAGGAGAATGGATTACAGGGTAGGAAAGATGAAAGAGTACGCTTGTTAGCGGGTTATTACAACAATCCACACAGAATATATCGTCCTGATGGAAATAGAAGGCCTATTATTGGGCTACTCAAGGATTAAAGTTAATAGGCCTCGTGGGTGGTTGGATATGGTGGGTATGATCAAGAGGCTGTGCGGTGTGTCTCCCACATGTTTGGTGTGCTCCCTTGGACAGTGGTGGTGTGGTTCACTGAGGCTGGGAACACTGCAGAAAACCAGGAGTTGAGAGAGGGCTTGGGGTCTTCTCCTTTTTTTTTTTTAATATTTTTTTATTATATTATGTTAGTCACCATACAGTACATCCCTGGTTTTTGATGTAAAGTTCGATGATTCATTAGTTGCGTATAACACCCAGTGCACCTAATGAGGAAGTGGATGGGCTTTTAATCACCAACACTTTGGACAATCTATTTTGCTGGTTCTCTCCTAAAGGGGCATTTTCATCATTTTCCTGGTTCTTTGCTATATTCCAGACAGGAGCAATATTACAACATACCCGCTAGCCTCAGAATCTAGTTAACACACCCCATAATGTATGAATTTCTCCCCATGAGGCCAATCCAACCAATGTCCCACATACAAGTAGAAAAAGAAATTCAGTTAAGACACGCAGGGCGGTCTCATCGCAGTTGCTCCATGCATAAGTAAGACTGGGTCTGCTGGAGGCCATTGAATCACCTCTGTTTCATCTTAACAATGATGGGAACATTTACCGAATACTTCCTGTGTGCCAGGCATTCTGCGAGCCTCTTTGCAGACATTATCTCTAATCCCACAAGCAAGATATACTATAACTTCTATAGATGAGGAAGCTCAAAGAGGCAAGTAACTTCCCAAGGCAAGCTAGTGGAGGAAGGATTTGAACCTAGTCCACTAGACTCCAAAATCTATACTCCTCTGCTAACACCTCTTCTTTTCACTGGGATATTTCTTTCAGGCTACCTTACCCAGTTGGCCAGCTTACCCTATAGAGTCAATCCACTTTGGGTGTTGAGATGGCTAAAAACACCAGATCAATATTTTTTTTCCATTTTCCTCCTGTTCTGTTACTGACAGACACCAATTAGCAATGGAACCTCTAACTCACCAAGTCCTCATCTCAGGAGTTGAGAACCTGTGCACCTGACATCAGTTGGAGGCCTCGCATCTTCCATGGTGAGTAGGCAATGGTTAACGCATAAAGCTATCCAAAGAGACAGGATGAACTGGGGGACTCCACATTTATTCGACTTATTGAAGGAAATGCTGTGCCTTTTAAAAGCATGCTTTTAAAAAGCAGTGAAGTAGAAAAAAATCCAAGAAGAGTTGGTCTCGTGCAGATGTTTCACAATGAGCCTAAAATAATGAGGCTTCCAGGTGTATAAACACGTGAAGGGCAGCCTTGGGGGTAAACCACCAAGGCCTACGCAGCAGAGAACCCTGACATGGTTTCTGAAGGTACGAGAGAGACCCCAAAACACCATGCTTAGAGGAGGGGCAGCAGGTGACCAGCAGCCCCACAAACTGCAAAGGCTTTAGCTACGTCTCGTGCCTTATGGCAATCATTCCTGACTGTCACACACACAGTCCCTTGAAGGAACTATAGTTAATGTAAATCGTAATGACAAGATGTGATTATGACTTTGAGGACACAGCACCTCCTCCCCCACCCACTTGCTGGGCCTCCCCGACCATACCGGATACACTGGGTAATGCCAGACCACCCTGCTGAGCCCAGTCTGGGCAGATGGCCACTCCCTGAATGTGTCCCTGTGGTTAACACACCCCTGTGGTTAAGCCTTGTGTCTTCACTACTACTATAGAATCAGAGTTCGGGGTATCACAGGACAGGGAAAGGGAGGTGGGGACTTCGCTGTCTTCCATGGGCCAGGCACTGGGCTGAGTGTGAGAAACAATATGGTGGGCACGAGTGGCAAGGGTCCTGCCCCCTGAAGCTGATGGGATGCTAGGCCTAAGTTCTCTAAACCATCATTGTCTCATCTGTAAGAGGTGGATCGTAGGACTCCTACATCAGGAACGTCCTGGGATAAGCAGAACATACAAAGCACAAAGAGCCGCTGATAGCTGGCTGGGTCACAGTTTTTGTCATTTACCACTCTGTCGCCCTGTGGCAGGTCGGTCTAGTTGGAGAGAGCTTCTTGGATGAGTCTTTTCCCACATTTGCACCACTAAGAAGCTCTTTAAAAATATTACTTATTTCTTCATTGCTCCCCCTCAGTACCCCAGATTGTAAATGGTGCTGTCTACGTAACGGCATTAAGTATTCATTGTCTCCCCGTTGTGTTCACCTAAAATATAAGCACGATTAGCACTAAAAAGGTAAGGTGGAAAAGACAGGTAAAATGGACTTCATCAAAATTTTAAACATCATGGGGCGCCTGGGTGGCACAGCGGTTGGGCGTCTGCCTTCGGCTCAGGGCGTGATCCCGGCCTTATGGGATCGAGCCCCACATCAGGCTCCTCTGCTGTGAGCCTGCTTCTTCCTCTCCCACTCCCCCTGCTTGTGTTCCCTCTCTCGCTGGCTGTCTCTATCTCTGTCAAATAAATAAATAAAATCTTTAACAAAAAAAAAATTTTTTTAAACATCATACATCCAAGGACGCCATCAAGGAAGTAACAAGTCACAGAATGAGAGTGTATTTTCAAATCATACATCGGATAAAGAAGTCTTAAAGCTCAACATTAAAAACAATTTTAATAGGCAGAAGAAGTGAATAGACATTTCTCCAAAGGAAACAGAGGGACAGCCAATAAGCTCACGAAAAGATGCCCAACATCATTAGTCATCAGGAAAATGCACATCAAAACCACGGTGAAATGCCACCTCACACCTACTCCAACAGCTACAATAACAAGAACAGATAATAACAAGTGTCGACAAGGACACAGAGACACTAGAGCCCTCATATATGGCCAGGGGGAATGGAAAATGGCACAGCCGCTGTGAAAAACAGTCCCACAGCTCCTCAAAAACTTAAATACAGAGTCACCATACGACCAAGCAGTTCCACAAGGAGGAATACAGCCACGAGCACTGAAAACGTGTTCACACAAAAATTCACACACAAACGTTTGCAGTGATATTCGTCATAACACAGTAGTCAAAGATGGAACCAAGACAAATGCCCATCACTGAACGACTGACAGACAAAATGTGACATATCCATAAAAGGAAAGGAAGGAAGCACGGACATGTGCTACCCCATGGATGAACCTTGAAAACATCATGTTGAGTGGAAGGAGCTGGTCACAGACCACATACAATACACTTCTATTTACACATAATGTCTAGAATGGGCAAATGTGTAGAGACAAAGTAGATCTGTGGTTGCTGGGGACTCAGCAAAGGAAAAGGGGGAGGGGATGGCAATGGGCATGGGGTTTCCTTTGGGGGTGATGGAAATGTGCTGGAACAAGATCGTGGGTATAGTTACACGACCTTGTGTACCTAAAAAAGGTATGTTCAAAGGGTGATATGTATGGTTTGTGAATTCTGTCTCAATTGAAAAAAAAGCGGATTCCTTCCAAAGCAAGGGAATTTGGCATGCTTGGAAAAGCCCAAGATACAGTTTTTGGGGTCTGGGGCTGCCCTCTGACTAATTCTGAGACCCAGATCGGTTTTCTGAATCTCTCCATTTACTGGGGTCTTCATCTGTAAAATGGGTTAGTATCATCACCTGGTCATAAAGATCAAATGGAGAATGTATATGAAGTGATTAGCACGTGTGTCCCAGAGTCAAGTCTGCATGTGTGTTGGCTATTGTCATTGGCTCCTGATGCAACAAAGAGAAAGCCAGTGCCCCCTTCCGAGTGAGAAGTCCTCCCCAGCCAGACCCTCCCTGCAGGTGCCCCATATCTCACCTCGGGGGTCAGCGCGTTGTTGTCCGAGGTCTGGCTGGACAGCAGGATGTGTGTGAACCCCTCTTCCTTCCGCACAACAATGTCCCGAAACCTACAGTTGCTTTCGTTCTGTCGGACGCTGTACCTGAGCCTCTTGTCAAAGACATAGTCCTTCTCTGCTTCCAGCTTCCTCTTCACGGGGCTGTGCAGGTTTAATCCCCCGTTGGTCAGAGCAGAGCCTTCCAAAATCAGACAACCAAAGTGAGAAGCTGACACAGAACAGCCACACGAGAGGGTGATCACAGAACGTTCAGACTGGATGTGGCTGGGACCTCCATGCGCCCTCTGTTCTTGGGTGGAGAAGGGCCCAGGACTTAACTGCTTCATCTTCAAATCTGAGCTAGGACGGAGAGTGCTCTCTGCAGAGGGCCCCATAGGATCCTCAATCCCCCTCCCACACTTCCACCTGTGAGCCTCCGCCTCGGCTCATGTGCCTTCAGCAGCAAGGAACCCGCTACTCTGAAAACTGATGACCACAAAACAAAACCAACCAACCAACCAAAACACTGCAGCTTTATTCATAATCACCAAAACCCGGAAGCAACGAATATGTCTTTTACCAGGGGAATGAATAAACAAAGGGGTCCGTTCGTACCGAGGAATATTATTCAGCCATAAAAAGAAATTCGCTATCAAGCCACGAACGTACACAAATGAATATTAGATGCATACTGCTAAGTGCAAGAGGCCAGTGTGAAGGGCTATGCCTGGCACGATTCTAATTACACACAATCAGTCAAAAGATCAGTGGTTTCNGCCCTCTGTTCTTGGGTGGAGAAGGGCCCAGGACTTAACTGCTTCATCTTCAAATCTGAGCTAGGACAGAGAGTGCTCTCTGCAGAGGGCCCCATAGGATCCTCAATCCCCCTCCCACACTTCCACCTGTGAGCCTCCGCCTCGGCTCATGTGCCTTCAGCAGCAAGGAACCCGCTACTCTGAAAACTGATGACCACAAAACAAAACCAACCAACCAACCAAAACACTGCAGCTTTATTCATAATCACCAAAACCCGGAAGCAACGAATATGTCTTTTACCAGGGGAATGAATAAACAAAGGGGTCCGTTCATATCGAGGAATATTATTCAGCCATAAAAAGAAATTCGCTATCAAGCCACGAACGTACACAAATGAATATTAGATGCATACTGCTAAGTGCAAGAGGCCAGTGTGAAGGGCTATGCCTGGCACGATTCTAATTACACACAATCAGTCAAAAGATCAGTGGTTTCCAGGGATCGGGTAGAAGTGGACTTGAAACATGTGAAATACAGGGGATTTTGAGGGCCATGAAACGACTCTACAGGAGACCACGATGGGGAATGTGGGACATTAAGCATCTGTCAAAACTCAAAGAACTTTGCTGCACAGACAGTGAAGCTTAAAGGATGCAAATTAAAATAAATAAATTTACGAGACTGGGAGACTCCAAGGAAGGCATGAAGCATGTTATCAAAGAATCAAACTGTATGACCAATTTGTGAAACAACCTCACTGAAGGGGGTGGGAGGCCCTCAGCATCTCAGAAACTCTAGGAATGACCGGAGTCTATACAACTAAAGGCAAGACAGCCCATAGAGAAACCCTGTCCTGCAGCTGGCAAAGTCCATTCCCATGGGGGTGGGTGAGAGTTCAGGATTCTGACACTATTATCCACGTGTGCCAGAAGTGAACGGTTAAACAAATGGACAGCAGATGGATGGCAGAGAAGCAACGCTTCCCACCACTGGAGTGGGAGTTTACAGGTAAGTCAGGGGAGGGGGCGTGAAGGGTCCGTGTGGCAGTGGGTTCAGAGTGGGAGACATCAGGATGAACTCATGCATCTATAAGACAGATACAGAGTTACATTCGGACATAGTTACAGGTAAGTGTGTATACACAGGGCAGTACACACACGTGTATTTCCTCCATCTGTCAGCTGAGAGGGCCCAGAACCATTGACACCCCAACAGCACCGAGCACACCGAGGGCCCAGACGTTGGTTTCTGATACCATTCTCAGTAAAAGGAACCAGGACTCCCTGAAGAAATGGCAGATTCCAGGTCTGGGGCAGGAAACACACAAGATAAGCTTGTGGTGGCAGAAAGGAAGGAAGTAGTAAAAAAATAAAAATAATCTCTGCAGTGAAAAGAAATGTCAAAAGGACAGAGGAGCCAACTGAAAGAGCTCCCAATGGCCAAAGGTTGAACAACGTGAGCAACACAATAGACTAGAATTGCGTTATAACTGAAAATATAAAATCAATACCTGTGAGTCCATACTGATGTCAGTAAATGATCAAATTCATAAATAAAAGGGGGAAAAGAATGCAGAAGAATTCCAGTTTCTGTAGATTTCCTGCCCGCAGGGAGGTGAAGCCTAAGTCCCCACTCGTTAAGTGTGGGCTGAGCCGGTGATTCCTTCCACACAGCGCAGCATGGAAAGTTGGGGGGCGGGGGTCGTACGTAACTGGATGGTGGAGAAACCTGACTGGGGCAGATGGAGAAGCCAAAGCCCCCTCAGCCAGGTGACAGGGACCAACATCAACAGTGATGAGTCACAGTAATGGTGTGTGCCCTCAACACAATGTGTGGTCTTCCTCCCAAAAACCTACAACCCCAGTCCAGGCCTGGAAAAAAGATCAAACAAATCCAAATCAAGGGGCATTCTACAAAATAGTTCATCAGTACATTTCAAAAAGGTCAAGGTCATCAAAAACCAGGAAAGTAGGAGAGACTGCCAAAGTCCAGAGGAGCCTAAAGAGACATGACAACTCACTGAAATGTGAGATCCTGGATGGGATTCTAGAACAGCCATTAAGCAAAAACTAAGGAAACGTGAATAAAGTTAAGGACTTTGGTCAATGACAACGTATCATGATTGGTTCATCAACTGTAGCAAATGCACCACTCTAAACATAAGATGTTAATAACAGGAGGGAGCAGATTATGGCATATAGAGAAATTCCCTGTATGACCTTCCCAATATTTCTGTAAGTCTAAAACTGTTTTAAAAAGTGAAGTTCTTTTTATTTTAAAATTAAGTTAATAATAATTTCTTTTTAAGACCCCGCAAAACAGTTCTCAGGCAATTCTGACATGCAGGCAGGACCAGTGGTTTTTACACTTGAACGTACATCAGGATCAGCGGAGAACTGTTAAAAAATCCACCTGCTGGGCCCCACCCCAAACTGCTGCTGCTGCTTCAGCAACCAGGCTCTGAGAGCCAGGGTCCAGACAAACCAGGGGGTCATCCATCACCAGGCGCCTCCCTGAACCCCAGGTGAGCCCTCTTCATGAATACTGGTGAAGGTCTGAAGATCTTGTTGAGTGTCCCCATTTCTGCTGCGGGTGGTGGGTGACTACCCCATGCAGAATGGAGCTGCAGGGAGGTAGGAGGAGGGGGTATAAGGAAACACAGAGAGGGACTTACTACCTATTAGAGTCTTTCATTTAGTTTAGAGCAGGGATGCTGGAACCCAACCAGAAGCTTGGGAAGCCCAAGGAAAGCCTGAAACCCAACCTGCCCCCTACTTGGGAAAATTACTGTGTGGACAGAGTGAACATGCCCTGTTGGCTGATCCTCTGAGAACAGGTTATGAGCATCAAGAAAGAGGACACAGTAAGCAATGAATGAATGGTGGCTCCTACTTGCTTTATAATCATTATTGCCTGGCTCAGCACAAAAATATTCCGGCAATATTTTCCTGCATGAACCCTGTCTCCCCAGCAATACTGTGAGCATCTTAAGGGCAGGATCACTGTTAGACACAACATAGCCCAGCATAATACCTGTGCACCAAGAAGTCCATGGGAATAATTCCTTGGCCCCTGGAGCCTTGAGTCACCCTGGGGGTGGACTCAGGTCCTTACTTAGCCTCGTGGGTCTCAGAATCTCAAGAACCGAGTCCAAGGCAGGGAAAAGGAAATGATTCCCCGGACAGACCCCTCCTCCTGCATGCTGGGTCCCCACCCAGGTGAGCACAGAGCCACAAAGTGGCACAGAAGCAGCAGGGCCTGTGTCGTCGGACAGCGTCCTTGAAGCCTCCTCCTTTCGTACTTTTCCATTACTCAAAGCAACTGGGCTTTGTCAAGCCCCGTGATGCGGGTAAAATGATTCAATGAACTCCGGAAAGTAAACTCGAGCATTTAATTAAAAGGCTGGTGTAGAGGGAGCTGTTTCTTCAGGGTTAACCTCAAAACCTTCAGCTCTTCGGAAGCGCTTCCTAATTGGAGCTGGCTGGGGTTTCTGCAGCAGCCCGGGCAGATCCGTGCCATGGCCTTGTCGGCAGAGGTTAGGGCGTCGTAGAGCTGCTCTCGGAGGGCACTGGCTCTCGCCTGTGAGAAGTCAGAAGCTCGGGGCTTGTACACATCAGCGCCTTCCAGGTCTGGGAAAGCTTTGACCGAAATCCTCCTGCCCCCTCCCCCAACCAAGTCAAGGTACTAATTAACAATTTAATGAGAGAGGAGGACAGGAGGCTTACCTTCTGCAAACAGTTCTATAGGTTGTCTACAAATTTCTCAACAGTCCTACGAAACTGCCTGTCTCTGTCTATTTTGCAGGTAAGGAAAAATGAATAACTGGCTGGAAGTCACAAAGATTTTAAATGGTGGGACTAGAGTTAGAGTCAGCTCTCCCTCATTTTATTTATTCATTTGAAATGTGATTATTGATCACCTCTTATGGGCTGGCTGGATGCTAGATGATGGAGATCCAACAAAAATCAGAGAACTAAGGTCCCTGCCCTCACAGAGTATGCTTCGGGTCGAGGAGATGAAAAGTCAGTAAGTAAACTATTACCTAAAATTGGGACGGATGAGAAAATATCGAGGGATGTGACAGATAACAATGGGAGTGGGGGTCTCTGAATTCAAAGCCTGTGCTCTTTCTGCAAGAGCACAGGATAAAGCAGCCCACAAAGGACCATCTGACCCCATAAACCACAAAACTACCTGAGGAAAACAGACCGGTTTATTCTCTATCAGGACCCTGGGTTCCCACCTCTGATGGTGCCTTGGAGGGTGCACCATCTCTGGGCCCACAGGAGGAGGAGAGCCTCCTTGAGGGCCTGAATTCACATCTGAACCAAAGCAGCTAACATGGGCCCTGTATTTTAGGAGATTCCGAGCAAAGCTGCCCCCCCAGAGCCCCTCAGCACCTCAGAGATACTGGCCTCACACCGAGCTGTCCTCAAGTCTCTCCCCCTCTGTGGCATCATGCTTCCTGAGACTGTGGCAGGCTTACCGGGAAGACACCATGGGAAACAGAACATGCTGGAAGCATGGAAGCTGAGGGCTCTGCAGCCAGCCAACGTGGAAATTCCAGCCCTGTGTTTGCTAACTGGGAGAAGGTCGGAAGCCACATGAGTCCTTGAGCATTAGTCTCCTTGATGACAAGATGGGGCTGACAGGACCTGCTTTTCAGGGTTGCTTTGAGTTCAGTTAAAGAACCAACAGGGGATTAGCAAGTGCCTAGCTCATCCTAGGCGCTACACAGACGTTAGCTGAAGGACCCCAAGTCATTCCAAAAAAGAGGAATTAACTGGTGAGCCCTCTTCCTCCTCCCAGCCTCTAAGCCTGAGGCATAGACCCAGGCCAGGATGTGGCATTCCAGGCACAGAGAGGACTGACAGCCCTGTGAGTCCATAAATCAGGGGGAAACCCAAGAACGGGCCAGACTTCAGACCCCCACACTCCCTCTCATGAGCTGCAAGCCTGGGTGGCTCACTCACCCACCTTCTGTGCCCCTATTACCCACGTGTGAATTGGGAAAAAATATTCCTGCCCACAGGATTGTTGCCAAGTAAAGGAAGTGATGGTGGCCGCATTCCTGGGACACAGAACAGTTTCCTTCCTTCTTTTCCCTTCAAACCTTCCCACATTCCTTCCTTCGGAGTAAGTACAAAGGAGTATCTGACGTTAAGAAAGTTCCATAAAATCACGCTCTGACACAGCCCCTCCGCTCCAAACACGCGGAAGTGGCAGATAAATACTGGACTTACAAACAAGATAATCATCTCTGTGCGTGAGAGGCAGAATGTCGACACAAAGCACTACGTGGGGCTGGGGGCTGGGAATGCTGGGCAGGAAGCACGCTCAAGGGTGGCAGAGACCAGTGTCCCACACAACACAGGAGAGGGGACCCAGGCCCAGGGCTTGACCCTGGGGGATGGCACAAGTCCCCCTCCATGAAGGCAGGACAACAATAAGGAAACCACCTGCTGCCCACGGTCACAGCTTTGTTGGGAGCTCCGGGCCAGGTGGAGGCAAACACAAACTATCAGAGAGGGAGGGGGGGAGAGAAAGCAAACAAAATCAAAACACAACTTTCCTTCTTAACATGAGTCTGTTACACCAAAATTCCAAAACCTGAAGACATCTAAGGCTTAGAAACCTGGCCAACAAAATCAACACTTGTGACATGAATTACTCCAAAGAAGATAAAATGAGTATCATGGAAAAATCTGAAAAGGACTTTAAAACAAGAATGTTTCAAACCCTCAAAGTGACAGATACAAGAAAAAAAAAAACAAACCACATTCATTGAAAATAAGAAGAAATTCTCAAAAACAGAAGGAAAAAAATAAGGGTGGGGGTAAGGTAAAGAAAAATGAGAAGAAAAATGGCAAATGGGAGAAAAATATTTGCATATCACAGATAAAAGACTAAGATCCCCAAATTGTAAGAAGTTTTAAAGACAAGTCAGAAGGACCCAAATTCCTCCTTTAATGAAGAGTGGGCAGAAGATATGGGCAGGCACCCACAAATATTACATGAAAGTAGCCCTTAAACACAAAACCTCAACTTTCTTTGATAATGCAAATTAAAACCCAAAATAATGGAGTAAGATTTAAAACTATACTGAGATACCATTTCTCACCCACCCACTTGGCAAAAGTTCAAAATCCTGACGCTATGCTCTGCCAGAGAGGATGTGGGGAGTTGGGCATTCTCTTAATTGTGGGTGGAAGGCAAAATGGCATAACAGCAAGGAAGGGAATTTGGCAACACGTGACAGAACTGTTTATGCACTTACTCTCAAGCCAGCAACCCAATTCTAGAAATGTGACATCAACGTAAACCTCTAACAGTACAAAAATATATGTGCCTATGATGACTCCTTACAGCACTCAATGCAATTGCAAAATATTGGAAACTATCCAAATACCCAAGTGTGGGTTGGCGACACAAACTAAGTACAACCACACAACGGAATACTACGCAGCTATAAAAAGGAATGAGCAGGGTCTCTATGAACTAACAGGGAGTCGTTTCCAAAATATATCTTCGAGTGGAGAGAGACAAGGTGCAAAAGTACTTTACGTTTAGTGTAAGAAAAAAATGGAAAGAGCTACATCTTTTTTTTTTTTTCCAGGAAGAAACACAGGAGGAATAAACCAGAAGAAGATGAAACTGGTTATGCAAATACAAGTGGGCACAAGCAGTTGGCAGGGAGAATAGAGGGGAAGGGGAGAGATGACACTGTTCTGAGTGCATCTGTCTGTTTTAAGTGCTAGAAGTATATTAAAGCATGTCAAGAAAATAAAATCAGGGAGGATGAAGAAAAATAAACTGAATGCAAACAGAAAGAGAAGAATCGAATCTAATCCTATCATAAGCACAATGGGGGAGGGTAGAGAACCAATACAAGTAACTTTTGAAAGCAAAATTATGACTTACATACCCTCAAACAAACCCTGAACGCCCCCTAGTGGATTTGTTTTCATAGTGGTTGGCAGGGGGCGATTCCAGAATTATTTTATAGGCAGGATAGGGTTGAGCAAATAAGTAAATGTGTGATGTTGTGGAGAGACAGGGTTCTCTCAATGGAATAAGGGTCAAACAAATACGGAATGGGGAAGGCGAGGAAGAAATCAGTGGGACTGGAATGGAAGAAATTTGGACTATAATAGGAAAAAATGGAATATGGATAATAGATTATTGCATCAATGTTAAGTTTCTGAAATTTATAACTACACTGTGTTGGCTTAAGAGAGTATCTTTTTTCTTAGAAAATACCCATACTGAGGGGCGCCTGGGTGGCTCAGTTGTTAAGCATCTGCCTTCAGCTCAGGGCGTGATCCCAGCATTCTGGGATCGAGCACCACATCAGGCTCCTCCACTAGGAGCCTGCTTCTTCCTCTCCCACTCCCCCTGCTTGTGTTCCCTCTCTCACTGGCTGTCTCTCTCTCTGTCAAATAAATAAATAAAATCTTAAAAAAAAAAATACCCATACTGAATGTTAAGGGGTAAAGAGGCATGATGTATGCAATCCATACTGAAACGGTTCAAAAAAAGAGTAATAATCTGTATATAATTTGTATAATCATTTATACATAACTTATGAGTGTGTATGTATGTGAGTCTATATCTAAACATATATTTATACACATACATATACATAAACATATGGAGAAAGAGAGGACAAACATATAAAATGTTAAAAAAAAAAACCCAGTGAATGTGAAAAGAGGCTCTTGACAATGTTTTCTGTAAGTTTTAAATTACTTTAAAACAAAAAGTCAAATACACTTTAAAAAAACAAATATCCTGCAAATAAGAATCAAACTAAAATTCCATTCATGGGACAGCTCGAAGAAAATAATATTTGAAGAGGTAATCACTGAGTATTTTCTAGAACTTAAAAAAAAAGGCAAGTTTTTAGTTTGAAAGAGCACTCTGGTTCTTAAGCAAGATGAAGAAACAAATGATAGTGAAACTGCAGAATGCCACAGGTAAAGAGATCTTAAAAAGTGGTCTGGAGGGGAAAAAAAATCACATTATCACAAAGGGTTGACAGACTGATAGCAACAGGGACAGCACTGGCCTGGGAAGAAAAAAGAACTTCTGCCATTAGAATACTGGGAAAACAAGTGTCAACCAAGACTTTTATACCCAGCTAAAACAGCATTTAAAGGTCTGAGTAAATGGGCATTTTTCAGACACCCCAATGCCAACAGCATTTATCTACCAGAGTCTGAAGGAATTACAAAGAGAAACTTCACCATATAAAACAGCTAATTCAGAGGAAGACATAGGACTCAAGAAACAAAGTTGGTCTTAAAAAATTTCAATAAATGATATTATGCAGCCACCAAAAAAAAAAAAAAAAAGAAAGAAACCTTGCCATTTGCAATTACGTGTTTGGAACTAGAGGGTATTATGCTAAGTGAAATAAGTCAGTCAGAGAAAGGCAATTATCATAGGATCTCACTGATATGTGGAATTTGAGAAAAAAGGCAGAGGATCATAGGGGAAGAGAGGAAAAAATGAAACAAGATAAAACCAGACAGGGAGACGAACCATAAGACACTCTTAATCTCAAGAAACAAACTGAGCGTTGCTGGAGTGAAGGGGGGTGGGAGGGATGGGGTGCCTAGGTGATGGACATTCGGGAGGGTATGTGTTGTGGGGAGCTCTGTATATTGTGTAAGACCGATGAATCACAGACCTGTACCCCTGAAACAAATAATACATTATATGTTATTTTTTTAAAACCCTAAATAAATAAATAAATAAAATACATTCTGGATTCTTAAAAAAATTTAAAAATAAAAATAAAAAATAAAGTATAAAAAATTTCAATAAACGAAAAATTTTTTCAGAAATGTAATCACTCACTACAAAAATAATAAATACTATCTCTGGTGTTTAACAACATTGGGTGTACAAAACAAAAACAAGATGTCCAATGAGAATTTAAGCCAAGTGGTATCCTCCTTGCTATATTCAATAGGAGGACATCCTATTTGTTTGAAAAGATTCATAGTTCAATATGTATGCTAAAATTTAAGAATACAAATATAATATGTGGCTGGCTTCTAAGTCAGCCCATTGTGAGGGAACCTATAAAACGTACAGTTCATTAACAAAGCTTCAAAACATCAGGGAATGGGGATGAGAGAAGGAGCAGAGAAACAGAAGGCAAAATAAAAGAAAAAAATCCAAATATATTAAAAATTGCATTAATCTGAGAGAAGATTAGATTAAAAGATAGAGATGACCCGATTGAACCAAAGATGAAAGAATTCAGGTGAGTGAAGGATTCCCTAAGGAGAGACCCTTAAAGACAGAAAAAATCAGCTCAGCTCAGCTACAGGGAGGAGGAAACCGGGCCAATCAACTGAGAAATGGAGGGACAACTCCAAAACTATCAGAAATAGCGTGCACCTGTCAATGTGCAGGAAGGAAAGGTGTGTCAGGAAATGCACTGCAGTTTGTAAGACACACAAAGAGAAATAGAAAAACATGGGAAGCTGCCCTGGGATGAGGAAAGGCAGAGGTAAATGGCTGGAGGGTTCTACCACACAGTATCAGCTTTCAAAAAAACACATCCAGTCCAGGCAGGGGTCGGGGTCTGTGCCCATTTTCCCTACCAAGACCATGTCAAACCTCAGGCGCAGAAGGTCATAGGGAGGAAGGAAGGGAAAGTTCAGACAGATCATCAGAGGATGCTATCCCCAACTGAGGGATGCACTGTCCATGCCATTTCCATACTTAAATGGTCTTTCTCAGAAACTCGGGCAACTCTGGTCATCACGGGCAGTGGGGTTAGGAGAGATCTCTACACCTGCCCAGAACCATCCAAAATGGAGACTTCAGGGTCAGTACAGCCTCATCTTCAAAGTCCTTTCTCTCGACGGCTCACCATATGCAATACCTATATTTTATTGGGTACTTAGTAGGCGATTCACATAGCTTACCTCCTCCAATGCTACCAACAGCCCTGTAAGACACAATTTTATCCCCATTTTAGAGAAGACTAAACCAAAAGCCAAGGTCATCACGCCATCAGAAAGTGCCAGGATAGGGTTTAACATCCAGCATCTTGATTTCAAACTTGACGCTTAATTCAAGCACCAAGGCTCAAATCTAATACTAGTCTTGGGCCCTCCCACTGGTGTTGGCTCTGCTTTTCTTCCTAAGTGCCCAATCTTTACTAAATAGGGCAGGAAGGAAAATTCGGATGTTACACTCGGACCGGTGTCGTGTGATGCTATTACCAAGCCAAGCTCATTTTGCTGTGTTATCATCATCTGTATATCTGCTTGATGCCCCCACTGAACTCTTTGGAGACAAGCCTGAGAGTTACTCACTTCTGCATCTGCAGGACTGAGCACAGTGTCTGGCAAACAGCAACTGCTCTACAAACTGCTCATCGGGGAAATGAATGAGTGAAAAACAAATGGAGCAACTCCATTGCACCACGGGCCAACTTCATAATTAACAGTCCTGACGTTGGGATGCATTCCATGTTCACTTCCCAATGTGCTGGTCACACTCCCACAACTTTGTATTAGCCCCGTGCATGAAAACATTTGTTTTCTGAAATCAGGCTCATCTTACACCTAGATGACTCATATCACAACTGGCCCTTCCGCCTCATGACAGCCGAGCGAGATCTCACCTCTCAGAGATACCCAAGGAGACAGCGCAGTGTCAGTGCTATGAATTTTCCTTCCCTTGCACAGAAAGTAGTAAAACCATTTGTAGTCTGAGCCATCAGAACACAGAAGGAAGAGGTCAAGTGACCGGAGTCCCTCTCTGTCCTGGAATGCCCGTGTGCTAAAGGTCTCACCCGTCTCAATGCAGCTCTGCTGTTACCTGGTTGGGAAGTCTTCCAGAGCAGCTCATCCCTCTTCTTGCAGCTGTATGTATATCCTTCTTCTTTTACAGCCTTTACTCTACCTTCCACCACTCATTCAGCACACAATTAGTGAGTGCCTATGAGATGCCTGGCACCTGGAACACGCTGATGGGCAGAAACAGACAAGGATCCTGCTTTTCAACAGAACGTACTGTGATGATGGAAATGTTCTATGCCTTCACTGCCGAATACAGTAACCAATACTTGCATATGGCTATTGAAATTTTAAAATTTTTGTTTCATTTTAATTAACTGAAATCTCGCCACACCTGACTGGTAGCCACCATCTTGGACAGTGCAGGTCATCATGCTGCAGGATAGTGATCTTGCATACCTTGCAAATCCTGATGTACCTTTTTTCGACTGACTCCCTGCTCACCCTTAGATAGTCATAAAGACAAGGGCTGTGTTGGTCATTCTTAAATCTCCAGGAGCAGTGCAGCCCAGCACACAGAAATGGCTCAGTCATTCCTGCACCCAATCAATGAGCAGATAAAGGAATAAGTGCTAGACATATAATCAAAGACCTACAGAAGTTTCCATTTCCTGACTGAAGGAGAGGGAGTGAGAACAAGAGGCCAGAGAGCAGGATAGGGGTCTGCTTCTGGCCCCATGGAAAGACGCAAGCCCAGGAATCACCCGTCCTGCCCATTCGCCCTACTATTCCAGTCCTGATCAGTGCCGTGGGATGCAGATTGATTCACAGAGAGAAGGGAGGGCTGGGACCACCTTAAGGGCAATTCACACTGGAGCACCTTCAGCTGCAAAGTATGGCAGAGGGGTGGGTGGTAGGAAGGCTTAAAATAAACAAAAGAGAAGACTCATCAATTCCAAGGTTGAGTGAAAACTATCACTTTGTTGACTGCAGGGTTCGGGTTTTCCAGCTGCAGTTCTTAGAAGAGAAAGTGATAGTTCTTGTGCATGAGAGCCATTTCCTGGTCTGTGGTTGACTCACCCAAGATCCCTAAAGCGTTGTGGACGGTTCTGAGAGCACCCCGAGACAGGAAGGCGGGGGTGGGGATAGGGGGTGTAAGGTTTACACGTCCAGTGCATTGGGAGGAATCAGACTCAGCAGTCAGGGACGGCACCGTCTTTCAACAGAAGCATGGCTGGGCAGTCAGGATGTTCAGGGGGTGGGGGGACTAAAGTTGAAAAGACACCCTCCCCCCGTCACTGCACCCACTAGTGTCACAAAGAGATCAAAGCACCCAACCTGCACCTGAACTCAATACGTGTGTGGTTATTTCACGGCTGGTCACTGTCCCAGCCCCTAACTGTCCCTGAGTACAGAATCCCTGAATTCAAGAGCAAAGCCCAAACTGACAAATTTTTAAAAATCACACTTAGTCATGTTAGCCATCATCTGGCATGTTATAATGATGCCTCCTGACATGTCATGAATTTTAGGAAAGCTGAGGTTCCAACATTACTTAGAATTGCCAGGAGGGATAGATCGTACATCTTATGCTTATTGTCAGATGACTTAATGGTTTGAACAGGAGAGCAAAGCACAAATCCAACATGTAAGATAACCTCATTAAAAAAAACTTTTTCCACAGGTCAAATCATGTCTCCTGTGCTAAATCCCTTCCAGGGCCATGCCAACCCTCAAAGCACTATTGGGCCAGAATCCTAGACCACAGAAAGACTCCCTAGGGTCTTCAAAGTGCAAAGTGACTTGGTTTAAAATCCATTTTCTCGCAACTAATGTATCATTGAACATTATATCAAAAACTAATGATGTACTATGTGTTGGCTAATTGAATTTAAATAAAAAACTTAAAATTAAAAAAATAAATAAATAAAATCTGTTCTCTCATCTTCTCTTGCTGTGGCTCGACTCCCAAACTCTGTGGCTGGTCTCACCTGTCTTCCAACCTGAACTCACTCCTGCCCCTAAAGCACCCTCCTCCCAGGATGACTTGAAGTTCTCTGCACTTTCCCGCCCCCAGGCCATTGCTTCAGCTGTCCCCAGGTCCCTGAATGCCATTTCTCTCAACCTTCACACACCAGATCCTCAGGGCCACCTGCAAGATTTCTCTTCCAGGCAGCTGTCCCCTCCTCCCCAAGCTCCTGGGCATGGCCCACCATCCACCGCAGGGCCCCCCATGGCCATCTGTCTGCGCCCTGAGTTCTCAGCATGCTCGGCTTCACAGCTGGTCATTTGGGACCTTCTGATCCCTTCATTGGCTTCATTTAGCTTGAAGTCCTCTGGAAGACCAGGCCAGTTCCCAGCACACAGTGGGCACAAAGTCAATGCCTCTTTAACTGAATTATAGAAAAAAATAATGATCTCAAGAAACTAAACAAAAGAAAGAGAGAGAGAGAGAGAGAGAGAGAGAGAGAGAGAAAGAAAAAGCATTTTCAAACATGATGTAGCTTTCGTCTGAGCTCTCAGATAACCCCATCCCTCAAGAAGCAAAACAGCAGCAGTTAAGAATGTGGGTGTGAGGTCAGACCCACCGGCTCTGAATCCTGGGACAGCCAAATACCAACCAATGGACCCCAGGCAATGTATTTCACCTCAATATGCCTCAGTTTCCTTCTCTGTAAAATGCGGAAGAGATAGGCCCTACATCCTGGATTAACTGAGTTACTATGTATACAGAGCTCATAGCATGGGCTCAAGAAACCAATGTTGGCTGTTTGGGTATGGTACGGAAATTTGGTATGGCTGATTAATCTTTTCCCCATTTATTTGTTTTCTTCCCTAAACTGTGAGCATCTTGGGTTCTTCATCATTATATTCCCAGAACACAGCACGCAGAGACCCACTTCCAGGTACACAGCACCTGGCTTCTAGCAGTGACTAAATGTTTGAGGAAGAGGTACACATGCGGTTTACTGATGATGTTTGAAGTGGATATTATATATTTTCCACAAATCTTAATAAGATCCAGTGTCTTGGTGCCTGGGTGGCTCAGTTAAGCATCTGCCTTCAGCTCAGGTCAT